>NW_015505311.1:31161-33829 GCF_001515645.1 Sinocyclocheilus grahami | reverse complement strand
TAATATATTTTTATAAATTATATATATATATATATATATATATATATATATATATATATATATATATAATTGTTTACCTATATAAATTTGCACTAGTTGAATCATTGACTCAAAACATAGGCTCCAATCCTAATGATGCTTGGGGACTAGAGCATCCACAGAAAAATTTGATATTCTCGCTTTAACCAATCAAACAAATCGACTGAGATTTCAGCAAACATTATGACTAAGTTGCTTGTTTTCAAACAGTTTTTTTAACATAAATTGGGAGGACTGATATATTCAATGAATTAACCCGGATTCATGTTGTGATTCCAGAGGTGTCATATATGTAAACATGCATTTTGATTGATGATAATATTTGATAATGATAGTGATAATTATTAAATTAATAATTTCAGCAAAACACAATGCATAGTTTTTGTACTCAGCACCTTGTTATACTTAAGATGTTCACAATCAAAAATCATAATTCTACAAATAAATTGCTTGAAATATCTCTGATTGTGCTATATTATTACCAAATATTTAATCTATTTAGTTTTGGAACTGATTGTAAGCCTCATTGATCTCAGCTTATGCACCTCAGTTTTTGACTGAACATCGCACAAATGATCCACAAATAATGTTCTTTTTCCAGTCCAAAACTAATGCGCATAAACTCAGATCAATGAGGCCTACAACCAATCAGTTTCAAAAAGAAATACAAAACCAGTGCAAATTGAAAGAAAAAAAAATTGAATCCAAGATTTGGTGATAATATAGCACAATGAGAGATTTACTGGTCATTTTTGACAGGCAACACTCAATTATGTAAAGGATTTTCAGTGCGGGACAAAGGTTAAACGTGAGACGCACATTTGCAAAGCTGCTAAGATGCATTATAAATGACCGTTATCTTTTCAGGCATTTTGTTTCCTGTAGTGAGACAGCAACGCCTCACATTCCCTGACCAGTCTGACAAGGTCTGTCTTGAGCAAAGGGGCATGTGTCAGTCAACAATAGGTCTTGTAATTGGGCGAATGTCGTAACACTGTCTTTTGGCAAGGTTGCGTGTACAACGGCCTCTTACTCATGAGAAGTTAAGATCAAACACACAACAAGCTGACTAGCAGTCACACATCGTGCATGCCTCCCCCAGTGACTCATTACTCAATCCACTGATGCATCGCCATCTGTTGAATGTTTAGGCACCATAAAGAACCGACATGGGTACAGCTCATCCGTGTCAATCGAAGGTAGCAGGAGACTCCTATGATGGGTCTGGACTCTGTTTAGGGGACTGAAGCCCTGCTCAAAAACACTGCTTAATGACCACTGAGACTTCGATTTGTTTGCGAGACAGTATAATGATTTCAAATCTACCAGGGTTGGGGAGGTGAGACGTAACAACCGGCCAAATTTACAAATTTTAGTTTTCTAATTGTTAAAGGATTTGCTTAATGGCTGCTTTCCATTGTTTGGAGAGACAATCCTGTGTGAGTCATAAATTAGAGTTACTTTTGCTTAATTAAAGCCAAAGTACAGTCCCAGTGCGTCTCGGCATCTTTAATCCAGTTGTGGATCTTTGCTGGGTTTTTTTAAGCACAAATGTGTTGCACAGGGGCTCTTGGCTGGTTATCAGTAGGGTTGGGTACCGAAACCCGGTACCAATATGGCACCGGTACCTAAGTAATCGGTATGTACTAGAACCGAATCAGGACGCAGATTTTGGTGCCTTATTTCGGTGCCATGCCTGAGCGATCGATTGAAATATTTGTCCTCTGGTTCTCCGAAACGGACGTAAGAAGCATCATCACCGGCACCGCACATGAAAAATAATTTCCCGACTGAGAAAATGCTTGTGAACTCAAGTCGGAAAGCTCTAATAATACAAATCTTTATAGTAACGTGAGTGTCCATGTTGTTTTCACATTCCGACTCAAGCACAACTCGGGAAATGAGAGCATCCGAGGAGCACGTGAATGCAATAATTACACTTGCTCTGATGGCAACAGGTAGCCTTTCGTTAACTAAGCTAAACATGCTTAAATTAAAATGCCTAAAGCTAAACTTCCCTTGTATTCACATTTCTAAACCTGTTGTCCAACAAAAGAGAACATTATAATGTAGTACTTTTTACTCCACAACACCAGTCAAATGCTTCCTTTTGTGATCTGATCCATATCTTCTTGTCACAGAATGAGGCAGAAAATATGTTCCATAGGCTACTTTAAAAAAACAAAAATACATCGATTAGCAATGGATTATAAATATACTTAATTATTGTGAAAATACCAGATGGCTTGAATAAAACAGATAAACTATATTGCCGCAGTCGAGTGTTTGTCTTTGTTTTATCATTCAAAACGTTAATATGTTCTGTTTACTCAGTTAACTTACAGCTATAATAGCGATGCCTTTGTCCATATAAGGGATTTCCTGAGTTTAGCTACTTCTATGACTGGATATGTGGATTTTCTGTGCAAGGGCGCCCTCTGGCGTCCAGTATGAATGAAACAGACATCATGTGTTTATAGTGCTAATGGCCATTTTGGGGAATTTTTATGTATTCATTTAGATAAATAATAAGCCGTTTAGGCATCGGAACTGTTTTAAAAGTATCGATTTGGCACCGGTATGAAGAAAAAAAAAAAAAAAAAAAAAAAATACCCAACCCTAGTTATCA
>NW_015505311.1:25025-30903 GCF_001515645.1 Sinocyclocheilus grahami | reverse complement strand
TTTGGGACAGGAAATTTTTTAAAAATTTATTGTTGGCCCCGGGAAAAAAAAAAAAAAAAAAAAAAAAAAAACGATACTCAACCCTAGTTATCAGAAGGTTTGCTGGTTCAAGCTCCCTTTGAAACTTGGGTTTCACAAACTAAAGCTACTTATAAGGTAAAGTAGTTAAACACACACTTCAGCCACTCTTTTAAAAACGCAGTTAGCTGCACTACAAGCTACTAATAAAATGTAATGAACTGCATTGATGTCATTTCATGGGACAAGACGTTTAAAGGGGTCATATGATGTTGCTAAAAAGAACATTCTTTTGCGTAACCATTTAAAATCTTAAAAATCAAGTAAACATCCATCAAGTATATAACATTATACAAATTCAATACATTGTGTTTTTGAGCTATGTTGCAATAATGATAATTATTAATTAACTATTAACTATTAATTATTTGATATAAAAAAAATTCTGTTTGTAAAGACATTACATTGATTTTAAAATTGTTGAGCTTGTTGGTGACCAACTTGTAAATCAATATGTAATATAAGGGGGGGAAATCATAGAGTGCATGGACATTTTTTCTGCTTCTTTTGAAAGGTATGGCCTTATATGCCTGATGTTAGCCACATTTAATTTCCTTTGACAGTTTGGATTCTAGAATTACTCCTAAATATCTAAAATCAGAAACAACCTTGAGCATTTCTCCTTTTAAAAATATACATTAGGATGAAGAATGACTGTTGTTTTTTGTGAAAATAACATACAAACAGTTTTGCTTATATTCAAATGTAAATATGATTTACTTAGCCAATCAGAAACATGGACCAATGCCTCATTTAGATAATTCGCTGTTTGTTGTCATCAGCATACATTTCAATACTAACAGATGGACAGACTAGAGGCAAGCCATCAATGTCAACTAAACAAGACAGGGCCCAGAATTGATCCTTGAGGACCTCCAGTATTATAGTTTAAATACACTGATTGACTATTACCAAGATGCACACTTTGCCTCTTATTTGATAAGTATGAATTCATCCATTTAACAGCTTCCAAAAAAAAAAAAAAAGTGTGAGCTTTGAATCAAGGTTACATGGAATCAGTTACTACTAAGAACTGCACACAGGCAAATTATAGAAGATCAAAGATCAGAATTATAAAAAGTAGGCTATTAAAAATTAACATGAAAAACTATGAAGTCTGTTGTAGATATTACAGTTGTTGTTGTTTTTTCCCCCAATTGCTTACACACATTTTCAAAACTTTGCCTCTCTTTTTTTTCAAAACTTTACACACAAATCCAATAATTGCACACACAAAATACAAAATGCCTCACATCTCTTGCAAATGAAGCACTGCATTCAAAATATCACAAGCACACCTTAAAAGCAAACATTTGCAAACACCTTTGCCATAATATTAATTCCTGTTAGATTTTTGTGTTACACAGATAATTGTGTGTTGTGTTTTGCAAAAAGTGTTTTATGAAATTGAAAACAGTCAAAGATTTGGTGTCTGGTTCTGGTGTTTGAGTGTCAGGTTTCAGAAAGTAAAGATTTTGAGTGTAAGCAGTTGAAAAAATAAAAATAAAAACACTGTAAATGTAAAACACAAAACACTCAATATAGAGTTGTCAGCTTCATTAATTGTGTTCCCACCCTTTTAGGGTGATGATAATACCCTGTTTTGCAGAGACTAGAAAGTAGTTTATCATAACTGAGGGGCAAAAAGGTCAAATGTGTTACAATGTGTTTCAGGCTAATTTAGCATTTCTTCCAGTCAAGTGATTTTAATTTACTTTCTCTCCACTCTTGCCTTTGATTCATGTCCTGGAAAATTTCAAACCAATTAATTTGATGTTTATCGAATTAATCACTCTTCCTAAAATAACCAAGCAAGGCTACTGCATATGTACACTGTGAGCCATGTTAGAGGGATTTTTCCAGAACAATCTAGGAGCTGCATGAAAATTGTGGTGGGGGTTTTAAAATAGAAAGCTTTTATGTCTCTCTCTCTGTGTGTGTGTGTGTGTGTGTGTGTGTGTGTGTGTGTGTGTGTGTGGGATTTTTCAGAACAATCTAGGATCCGCATGAAAATTTGGGTGGGGGTTTTAAAATGGAAAGCTTTTATATCTCTGTGCGTGTGTCATGGAAAAACAAAATGTTTGTGTTCATGTTTTTGTCCATTCTAGATTGAGCAGGTATGATTGATGATGTCTACCTTTTTTATTTTTTGTATTTATTTTATAAATGGTCCAATCATCCATCAAGCACTTTAGCTGTACACAATTTAGACATGGTTTAATTAAATATGCTCTTTTATTTAGCATAAGCGTGCACACGCACACACACAGGACAACTCCCATATTTCAAACTGATAAACACACTTGAAACCCTGTTGTGCGAATGCTGAGGTTAATTGGGTGAAATATTGTCAACATTTGGATAAGGGGTGAGGAAAGAGATTTTTGGCTAATTACGAGTCAAAATATTTGCAGAGACAGTAAGGCTTGACTTGTTAAATTGCTTGTTTGTCAACAGGGACTAGGAATGGGGACATCCGGCTCCCATGTGCATGAAATCTTAGAAATTCTTTGAAAAAATCATGACTCCAGTTACAGCCATTTTTAAACATTCATCATGGTTTAACATCATTTATCTTACTTTCTAATCATGCCTGTGTATGTAGTTTAGTTCAAAGCCATCATAAATCAGAATGTTATATTTTTCTATCCAAACTAAAACTCCAATCTCATCATATTTTGCTGTACTGTAGCTGTTGAGTAAACAAGTGCACATAGGAAAACACCAGCATACATCAACTATGTAATGAAGACAGATTCTGACCAAAAGGATGAACTGCTATCTCAAGCCAAGGGTATTTTTCATGTTAAAAATGAATATTTAGAGCCCTCAACATACAGAGGTGCAAAAAAAAAAATATGTGTTGATGTTTGTGTCCATTCGAGTTTGAGCAGGTATGATTGATGAGGTCTAACTTTTTTATATATATATATATATATATATATATATATATATAACTTGTTAAATTGCTTGTTTGTCAACAGGGACTAGGAATGGGGACATCCGGCTCCCATGTACATGAGATCTTAGAAATTCTTTGAAAAAATCATGACTCCAGTTACAGCCGTTTTTAAACATTCATCATGGTTTAACATCATTTATCTTACTTTCTAATCATGCCTGTGTATGTAGTTTAGTTCAAAGCCATCATAAATCAGAATGTTATATTTTTCTATCCAAACTAAAACTCCAATCTCATCATATTTTGCTGTACTGTAGCTGTTGAGTAAACAAGTGCACATAGGAAAACACCAGCATACATCAACTATGTAATGAAGACAGATTCTGACCAAAAGGATGAACTGCTATCTCAAGCCAAGGGTATTTTTCATGTTAAAAATGAATATTTAGAGCCCTCAACATACAGAGGTGCAAAGTATTTGAGTAATAGTACTTCACTATTATACTGACGTATTATTTTGGGAGTCTGTACTTAAAAAACTGAGACTCACCGTATAATTAAAATCACAAAGTGCATACTGTCAGCATGATTGTTTCTTAATGATTAAAAAATAATAATAATAATTATTATATATATTTGCAATTGGCAATTGTCAAACAAGTGCAGGAAAGGTACTGGTGATGAGAGAGCTTCAGTAGAACATCAGTAAACTGTGGTCAGATGATATATTGTCAGGCCATACAGTATGCCAGAAAAAACATATCTTCCTGTCCTGCCAGCCGTTATAATGTGCTCGTAGCATGTGTTCAATTCCACACACAAACATGCCAGCGTGCTTTATAACATTTCATATTAAAGTGCAAAAGAAACTTGGAGCATGCAATGTTGTAAGTTAAGTCATGAAGTTACCAAAAAGGTGATAAAGACCATTTTCACACTTGGCGTCTTTTTTGACAAGAAAAAGTTGACAAGAGCACTTTTTTAGTAAAATAAAAAGCTGGCAACATTTTGGTTACAAATAGCAGCCGAGGGCGTCTTGTGTTGCTATAACAACATCTGCAATAGTAGCCTAGTGCTGTTTGCTGCAGATATGTCAATAAAGTTGGCTCTTGTGCTGGCTTTTGAAGTTAACGGAGAGGAGAATGTTGGTGCACAACGACGTTTGTGGATGCGTGACATTATACGGGGAAGGAAACAGTATGGTGCTCACAACTGTATAGTCCAGGAGGTCCATTTGGATGATGCACGGTTAGTGGCATATTTTAGACTAGATAGAGTTTTGTTCTCATATCATACAGCTCCTTGTGCTCCAAAACTAGTATGATCTACCAACTATCTTCTTCATTTTTTCTTGTTGTTTTTGTTGTTATGGAAATGACTCGCTACTCGCTTGTTATTGGTCAGCTGTCAAAAATTAGCTTCACGTAAGGTGATTTTTTTTTTTCCTAGAGCAGCTGACATTTTTTCAACTTGAAAAAATGCCCTGGGCTGCAGAAAAAGACGCTAGAGGTGGCGTTTAAAAAAAAAACAAAAACACTCAGGACGTTTTTGAAAACACAGCTTACTCCATAGGTGTCATGATCTCCATCTGGAGTGCCCATGAGCTCCTCTAGAGGGCACTCCATTCTGTACTTTGCCATTCACTCAGGACTCCATTTCCCATAATCCTTTGCCCGGACTCATCAAGTGCATTACCTGTCTCTCATCAGATCACAGCTGTCTCACATTAGTAGGAACTCATTATTGCACCACACCTGTTTCCTATCAGTGACACTATAAAAGTTGCACTCATTCACACACACATTGCTGATTATTGTTTAGCCTGTACCATGTTCCGAGTCTCTGTGTTGCCTTGCCTTCTTGTTTCTTGACCTTGGACTGTTTATTGGATTGCTCTTTTGTCTCGCCCTGGATTGTACCTGTTTGCTGGTGTTTGACCCTGCCTGTTTTGACCACTCTTGTGAATAAAAGCTGCATTTGGATCCTCAACTCCGTTGTCACGCCTCCCAAATAATCAAGGAAACACAGATACTCGGAACAGGGTACAGGCTAAACAATAATCAGCAATGTGTGTGTGAATGAGTGCATCCTTTATAGTGTCACTGATAGGAAACAGGTGTGGTGCAATAATGAGTTCCTACTAATGTGAGACAGCTGTGATCTGATGAGAGACAGGTGATGCACTTGATGAGTCCGGGCGAAGGATTATGGGAAATGGAGTCCTGAGTGAATGGCAAGGTACAGAATGGAGTGCCCTCTAGAGGAGCTCATGGGCACTCCAGCTGGAGATCATGACAATAGGGTTATAATGTAAAACCATCGCTGGCAGCTTCAAAAAAGACAGCAAGTGTGAAGATAGCCTAAAGGTGCCTTAAGACTGTGTATAATAATTTTGTTATATATGAGTCCCATTTAAGAACATGTCTCTGAAACAAATTCATATGATCTCAGTCATATTAATTCATACGGTTTGTGAAAGACCACACCTAATCCCACCCTTAAACATAACCTTCACAGAAATCATACAAAATCGTATGAGGTTGTATGAATTCGTACGAATTATCCACCAGAAAAGGTAAAGTCAATTTTTGAGAAAATACGATGTCTGTCAGTTCCGAGTCATGATAAAACAAAATTACCCAATAACCCAGCTGTTGTGATGAGTCTTAATTTCAGAGAGACATCAATAGTATTGGTATCAGAGATACTCGCCTTAAGTCTTACAAAAAGATGGCATTAATTAAATAGTACACATATACTTCTTTATTTGTTGTTTCTACATTAATTTGAAGGTTGAATAGGAAATGATTGCAATATAAAAGTATATTTAAAATTTTTAATGTTAGGTGGAATTAATTGCGATTAATCACAATAAATGTACCCCCCCCCCAAAAAAAA
>NW_015505311.1:0-24702 GCF_001515645.1 Sinocyclocheilus grahami | reverse complement strand
TATATATATATATATATAATTAGTTAAGGTATACATAAAAAATTAATTAAAAAAAATAAATAAATAAAACCTCCCTGAAAAATATTTACTGTAAATCACCAAAAATGTGAGACAACTAGCTCCAGTGTCCCAAAATAAAATAGTAAATCAAACAGAGGTGTGGGATCGTCCCTCTGCCCTGAGACAAATGATTTGGGCAGGGGTGTCCATTCCGGCATCTTGAAGAGAAAAAATTTAGATTTTAGATCCAACTTGCTCCAACACACCTATCTGGGAGTTTCTAGTAATCAAAAAGTCTGTTTAACTAGAGTTAGAGCTAAACTCTGCTAGAAGGTGGCCCTCCAGGATCAGGACTGGACACCTTTGGATTAGGCTATACCATAGAGGACCTTAGTGGGAACCTCTCATCGCCATTATCCCCCCTTACAACAGCCCTGGGTGAAAAGCGACAATTACAATATGCTTTCACATATCCTCCCATCATTACTCGAGTAATGAATACCACAGGTAGATGACAGTTCATTGTTGCCTTAATTCTGCTTCACTAGATGCTATTTCAGTGTTTATAATCTCTTATGCAGTTTAATGCTCCCACAGTTCCCAGCTGACCCAGTTCCTCCGAGGTCATTCTGAACAACACAGAAGCTGCTCTTTAATGAACACTCGCTGCTAGAAACAGCCCAGAGATGTGTACGGAAGAACACGGCATGAATTTAACAGCAATCAGGTGGCAGGCAGCAGCTACGTTTCTGAGGACACACCACAGACGTGAGCCTGTTAACACAAAGCCCCTCGAGGAGTTTAGGGACACATCTTCACCAAGCCAGATGAAGAGCACAAATGTTGACACAGATCGGAGCGCCGCTCTTCCATATTCCTAAAGCTCTTCTATCTATAGCGCTCTCAGATCAGACTCCCACCTGCCTGAGGAACTGAGGGAAGAACACTGGGGCCTGGTTAGATATCCCTGGCTCTTCATCAATACGTGTTCAGTTCTGCATCGTTTGAGGAGAGGCGTAAGAAGAAGGTGACTCACCAGCACTGATTTCTCCTCATCCTACTGGACTGCTCTATTTGTGACAGCGTGCAGCCATTTGGAAAAACCCATCATCTGGGTCAATAGGTCTGGAAATAGAGTATTCGCCAGAGTCAACACAGGCCTCGTTGGCCCAGGGCACACACTCCACCGGGGACAACGAGTTGCGACTCGAGGGAGCCGCGGGTCTCCGATGGCTATTTTCTCTCTGGCCACAATGTTAAAACAACACTTGCAATTTTCCATCCATGGCTCCTTCGAGCTCTGAAGTGATGCTTCTGTCGAGATGTGGCCTTCTGCTCTGAAGCAAGCATTTGAATTGCAAAATGATTAGGTGAAGTGGAAGCTCGGAGCAAAGATCGATAAGTCATCGGCATGCAGGGCAGCACAAACCAATTAGGGAAACTGAGCGCTTTACACCAATGATATGAAAAAGGAGAAGATGATAAAGAAGTGTGGTATGAAATGGCTCTGTTTGCTGGATGCACAGATGACAGTATTATTACAAGACTGTGTTGTTAGTCTTACTGACAGGCTGACATTAAAAACTTCATAATGATAAGCCTTGTACTCAAGTTCGCCAACGATTACAGGCATTAGAAAGCATCCGGAAACAAAGGTGCCAGATGTCTTTTGTGAAACTGTAGTGACATTTGAATTCCTCTTTCAGACTCCCATTCAGTATTTTGTTTCAAGTTAAGAAATGGAGAATGAGAGAGATAAGATACGGAAAATGTGTATGTTAAAGGAATAGTTAGCTGCAAAGTAAGGGAAAAAAACAGTATTAGCCAGACATTACCCTGTACTACAGAGTAGGCTAAATGACTGCAGCTGCTTTCATGCAGACTAGTGTAAACGAAACTAGTAAAAAATTGTTAAAAAATGGCAACATAAGTGCATTACAGTCACAAGCTGGACAATGTGTTACTGTATAGACATTTTACATTACTTAAATAGAGGCAAATCTGTTCAATCAAAACATCATACAAAACCATGCATTGATACTTTTCATTGACAATATAGTCAATTGATTTGTATTATTTATATAGCAAGTAGAAATGTACCAAAGGCATGTTAAGAGATGTAAAATGAGTATTATCAGCCCTCAATATGCAAAGTATTTGAGTACTTCATTATTATACTTAAGTGATACTTTGGAGTAACCGTACCTGAGTTCTGTTAAAAAATAATGTTTGTGCTTTTATTCACATTTACAAGGGAAAAAATGCACATCTTACTCAATTACAATTTCATGTAGACTTAAAGGTACAAGTACATACAATATAATGTAAAAATACATACGTGATCATCATTAGCTTTCCTCAATGATAAAAAAAACAATAAAAATAATAGGCCTATTTTTCCTTTATCCTAATGAGATTAGCAAGCCAGTCAATCATGCCTGAATATGTTTAACTTTCCTTTTATTTCAAAGTCAGTGACTTTTATTTTAGTGTACTGATAAAGCATTATTATTATTTTTTTGTGCTTTACAAAAGTAGAAGTTCTGAAGAATGCTCATGCTTAATGAAAGTGAATGGGGATCATGGGCTTTAAAGATCATAAATAGCTTAACAGCATAAATCATGAATCACAACATATCAGCACGAAAGCATCATAAAAGTAGCCCAAGATGAGTCAAATGTTTGATTCACTATATTTAAATGTCAAACAACTGGAAAATCATCCGCCGCTAACTTTAGCTGAAAATATCCATGTAACAGATTTCAGGATATTGGTTTCAGTTCAACATCTGCTGTGTCTTCCTGAACAATGATTGTTGACAGACTTCTTTAGCTTTTACTTCAAAGCATTAAAATGACTTAAAAAGTCAGTTAGAATGACAAAATATTTGAGGGGGGAAATAAATCATCATCCCTTTGTGTGCCCAGGAATAATAGTTTGTACTGCTGCAAGCATGTGCAACACAATTAATAAGCACAAATACAAATATAACACAACTTAAAGGAATAAACAACAGTTGAAGTCACATGTAATCTACAGTAGGTGCTATTTGACTTCTGCATACACATAATAAAATATTCCCAATCACTGAGCTCCAAAACACAAGCTCATGAGAGACTGAGAGTTGTGCCTACCTTCAGCTAGCCAATCCGCTAGCAAGTGCTACAAGGAACCCTGGTATCCGCAGCGTTGCCTGTGTTCCATAATCTATGGACTCTTTTCACATTTCTGGGATTCTGGGAAGTCCTCATAGTTTTGTGCATGCTTATTTCCTCTTTATTAAATTGATTTGTATTATATGAATTTTGTACTTTTACCATCAATTAAAGTGATTTCAAAGTATTTTAAGCACTAAATGTTGTCATTTGTAGTACATTTCAAAATGAAAATCAACTGTTCATACTGTAAATTAAGCTAATGTTCAGATGTGTTTAGCAATCAGTCACATACATATATGATTACTGGTTTATTCACAATGATGAGCACTGCATAACCACACTGTTATGCCTGATTTTTAATGGAAATGCTGCAATGACCATCTTGAAGCTCTGCAGGTGCCCTCAGCAGCATAAAAGAGCTCCAAACAAACATGTCTGATTGACACTGTATGTGCTGAAGTGCAACACATCAAGAGCACGTATACCATGAAAATATATACTGCACTAGGCTAAGGTGAACTGAGGCAAGAGCCATCAACCATCCAACTCCACTCCTCAGGATATTAAAACTAAACTTTCGATTGCTGTGGTTTAATCTCCACAATCTAAAGCACTCTGAAATATTAAATCACTTGTGAGAACATAATTTGACCAACTGCATATCTCTTATCGCTTCTGATGATGGCACTGAAGACACATCTATAAAGGCATGCATATTTTATAGAGGAGCAGGGGGAAAGAAGTACAATTGCCATAATACTTTGTCACTACGCTACTAATAAAATTATCAATATTTTAATTGTAATTATAATTTAAAGTTCTTTTATATCAGTTCAAGGCTTCTATATTTATATTCAACATATTATAATGTTTTATTTTTAATCAGTTTATAGCATTTTCCATTCAAAGAGTTTGCGGAGGAAACACACAGTATTGCTCAGAGATTTCATCCAGCCATTTTCCAAACCGCTTGTCTTGTGTCTTATGTACAGTAGGAAAATAATTAACAGAGAAGCAACTAGGGTAATTATAGTTACCTTCTGCATAGAACTCAAATTGAAACTAACATTAAAACCATAAAAAAATGCTACTTGAAATTAAATATATGTTAACTAAAATAAAATGAAACATAACAATGTAAATTTAGTTTAACCTGATGTACTAAAACAACAAATTAGACATTTGGATAAAATAAAAAATAAAATAAAAATGACATTTAACACGCACAAACACAAAATAAAAATAATACAAAATAATAAATAAATAAAACAAAATTGCTAAAACTGAAATGCAATAAATGATCCATATTACAAAACACACAACAGAAAAACAAAATGACAAAAAAAATGTAATTAAATTTATTACAATGAAAAGAAACATAAAAATAAAAACGGATTCAAAAATGTTAATAACAACTATAAAAGTATCACGATAATACTCAAATAACAGTGGAAGCAAGAGACGTGCACTTACTCTCCATTTAATCTCATTGTTGATTAGGTGGGACAGAGATGCATCTGGTCCAGTTTTTTGCATACAGTTGGGGAAATATTTATTTGATCCCCTGCTGATTTTGTAAGTTTGCCCCCTTACATGGAAGGTTTATTTTAACGTACAAGACAGTGAGACAAAACACCAACCAAAAAAATCCCGAAAAAAAACATTATATAAAGGTTAGAAATTGATTTGCATTTCAGTGAGTGAAATAAGTATTTGATCACCAAGAAAAACACGACTTAGTACTTGGTGCAGAAACCTTTGTTGGCAAGCACAGAGGCAAGACGTTTTTTGTAGTTGGTCACCAGGTTTGCACGCATCTCAGGAGGGATTTTGATCCACTCCTCTTTACAGAGCCTCTCTAAATCCTTAAGGTTTCTTTAGCAACTCGAAGTTTCAGCTCCCTCCACAGATTTTCTATAGGATTGAAGTCTGGAGGCTAGGCCACTCCATGACCTTAATGTGATTCTTCTTGAGCCACTCCTTTGTTGCCTTGGCGGAATGTTTCGGGTCACTGTCATGCTGGAAGACCCATCCATGACCCATCTTCAGTGTTCTGGCTGAGAGAAGGAGGTTCTCGTCCAAGATTTTACAGTACGTGGCCCCGTCCATTTGCCCCTCAATGCGGTGAAGTCGTCCTGTACCCTTAGCAGAAAAACAGCCCCGAAGCATAATGTTTCCACCTCCGTGATTGACTCTAGGGATGGTGTTCTTGGGGTCATAGTCAGCATTTCTCTCCCGCCAAACACGGCGAATCGAGTTAATGCCAAAGAGCTCAATTTTGGTCTCATCTGACCACGGCACTTTCTCCCAAGCCTTCTCTGAATCATTTAAATGTTCTTTGGCAAACGTTAAACTGGCCTGTACGTGTGCCTTCTTGAGCAGGGGGTCCTGCTGCAGGATTTCAGTCCATTGTGGCGTAGTGTGTTACCAATGTTTTGCTTGGTGACTGTGGTCCAAACAGTCTAAGTAGTTCAGGGCTGATCCCTCACCTTTCTCATGATCATCCTTACCCCATGAAGCAAGATCTTGCACGGAGCTCCAGACCAAAGCCGATTGATGGTTGTTTTGTATTTCTTCCATTTCCGAATAATCACACCAACAGTTGTCTCATTCTCACCAAGCTTCTTGCTGATGGTCTTGTAGCCCATTCCAGCCTTGTGCAGATCTACAGTCTTGTCTCTGACATCCTTTGACAGCTCTTTGGTCTTGCCCATGGTGGTGGGAGAGGTTGGAATGGAAGATACAGATTATGTGGACAGGTGTATTTTATACACCTAACAAGCTGACATTAGGAGTAACTTGAAGTGACAGGAATAATCTTTCTTCCACATGGGCACATAACCAATCTGTGGGAGCCAGAATTCTTGCTGGTTGGTAGGGGATCAAATACTTAATTCACTCACTGAAACGCAAATCAATGTCTAACCTTTATATAATGTGTTTTTTTTCTGAATTTTTTGGTTTATATTCTGTCTCTATCCGTTAAAATAAACCTACCATAAAAAAAATACAGACCCTTCATTTCTTTGTAAGTGGGCAAACTTACAAAATCAGCAGGTGATCAAATAAATGTTTTCCCGCTGTAGATTTCAACCTTGCTCGATTATTTATTTTCCTCTACAATAAAATATTTCTCTTGCCCAGGCATAATAGTCCGTTAGGTTCCACGAAAGAGAAATAAGTAGTTATTATTTCATTATTTTGCACCTTTTGTACCTCCTGAAAAAACAGACAGATGTGGGATGTGCGCTGCCTCGCCAACCTTTATCTCAAGGTTTAGCTCTGCAGAAGAATCTAAAATATGAAAATCCTTTATAAAGGGAAATTGTTTTTAACTGAAGAATGTTACAAAGTATTTTGCTTATTAAAGCAAAGCAGCAGAACCCTTGAAACAAGGACAGGACATTTTCCTGATATCAGCAAAGACTTTAAACCCAGTGCTCTTTGAAATCCTAAACTAGCAAGTAAAACAGGGAACACAGTGTTATAGTACATCAGTATAATTACTGGACACAAATCTTTCCCGAGCGATTCTCAGACTGCACTGAGATAAGACTGAAATTACAAATATGACTACAGGCACTTCACTCCAATACAATGCTGCTGTGAAAAAGAAAATATCACACACACACACACACACACACACACACACAAACACACACACACACACACACACACACACAATGTTAATACAAGATGTTTTAGAGAGTGGAGACACATGGTCTCATTGGAGAGCTTTGATTTAACTGTGTGGTTTCTGACAGTGACATATTGTGGTGAACAAAGAGATTTCTCGTTATGATGTGAGTTGTGGAGGCCTCGGCGGACACACGGTTTGCGGCTGCTGTCATCAGCACATGCATAGGGAAGGGTGTCGTCGAGTCTTGTGAAATCTGAGGACTTGAGTCTGCATGTTAACATATTTTGCCTCAAATAATTTATTTTCTGCTATGCTGACAATAGCTCATGTTTGTGAAAGGCACAAACATTCTCACAACATGTCCGGAAACCAGATGACAAGCAACAACGGCTGCAGTATCTCTTCTGTGTTTTGTCAGAGTTTTTTTTCCTTAAACCTCTGGTGGTCTTCATTAATTTTAGAATAAATCTACATTATTCTTCTTCTTATTATTATTATTAGTAGTAGTATGTTACTTTATCAGAATAGTAAAACATGTGATGACTTTTATAAGAATACCAAAAAAAAAAGATCCAGTTCTTGTGTGCAGTTTGTGCGCAAATTCAAAAATTGACATCAGGCTTGGTTGTGAAATGTCATTGGCTCTTGTGTGTCTCATGACCGATTGCATCATGCTAAAGTGCAGAAGTATCTTTTTGAATTAGATGTGAGCGTGTTAACCGAGTGGGATCATTTTTAGTGATTAAAACCTTATGTTTTACTCTCTTCTTCGCATAAAGATACTTTTATACTGCTTTTTTATGGTCAGTTTTTGGAATAAATACTTGTGACTGTAAGTGAGTAGGTTTAGTGTAGGGTTGGGGTTAGGTGCTCCGATTAAAGTATACATTTATATAAAATGATTTATATATTTTACAACTGCATGCAAACCATTTAATTAAGGCAAACAACTGAAAGCAATGGAGGACCCTGCGTGTTGAAAAGTGACGCTACAGTGGTCCTGACCAAGCATCAATATGTAACGAGTTTGGAGAGAGAACGTGTTGCTTGCACAGACTGATCGCTTCACTTCATAAGACCTCAATATATCATCAGGAGCTATGGGTATTCAATTTGTGCTCCTTGATATGAGTTCATTGATCCTTTATTTATTTATGTTTTTTTTTATTCTCAAAAAAAAGTAGCTGCTGGCTTGCATTTTATGAATCACCAAGGACTATGGTATCAGCTAAAAAAAAAGAAAAAGGAAGAAAAAAAAGGCCTGAGGGTGAATAAATTAACAGCAAATTGTCATTTTTTGGTGATCTATCCCTTTAAAGGAAAATTATAGCTTTGCATAGCTCGTTATATACATAACTTACTTTTGATCATTTGTTTTGAACTGTTAATTATATTTTGAATGCATATGGTATTATGTTAAGAGCTCAAGAATCAACAGTCAAGAACTGTGAAGCATGTTACTGTCACTTAACAAAGAAGCTGGAGCAATAAAAAAAAAAAAAAAACGCCCTCTGCCACTAAAACCTTGAAGCATTGAAAATATACTTACAGATACCTAATGAGCTTCTTTTAATCTTGACTGTAATTCTTCTTCATTTTAATTTGTGACAGAACTTGACCTTCCTTTGAGTGAATGTATTGAATGAAAACGTCTCAAGAAATGCTTTGTTTCTTTAAGTTGTAAAAATCGTTAAGTTGCTGTTAACCCATTCGACCCTCTGTTAACCTGTCAAAGTAATCAACAAATAGCGCAGCTAATCTTCTGTTTGGCTGGAGACAGACTGATATACTGCAGTAAAACAAAAGCCACATTCAGAGGTGATCCATTAGTTCCAGCAACTCTTATCTTTTCAAGTGCAGTTTTGCAAGAGCACGAATTATGTCGGAACTAGAGAATGAGGGAAAAGTGCCTCATGCAGTTTACGTCTGGCAGCTCCTGAATTTTTTATTTATTATGTGTGTTATTATTTTTTTAAAGGCAACCATGCTTAAAAATGGCTGGGATGGCAAGTCAAAGAATGGTAATGTGATTCACTGTCAGGATCCTTTAATGCAAATGACACAACAAACAAGAAAACAGGCCTAATGAGGCTACATATTAAAATCCTCTTTTGTTCTGGGATTCTTTAATTGCCTCACTGTCTTTGATTGGCCAGTAACTCTTTGATTTTCTGACTTGTGTGTTTATCCACAGACTTTTACCTTTATCTTTGGTCTCCATTAACTGTTTGAATCTTCTGTTTGTTACCAAGGTCACATTTTGAGTCACTCTGTATCTTTAATGCAGAAACTAACCCAACGATACTTTAAAAACTCCAGTGACAAGGACCAACATATGTGTGGTGTACAACGCATTTATTATGAATGAGTATATTTTTATATTCTCCTCCTCCTCCATGACCTGGCTTCAGAGAAAAGAGCTAAGGGAGAATGTGGGTCAATCAGAAGGAATTAGATATCATCATTAATTATTTATATATATATTTTTTCTATTGCGATGTGCATCTCCTCAACATTAAACATAATATAATTAACATACTTAGCATATTTATGTTAATTTTTTATTGTACATTTATCATCATATATTATTTATAACTGAAAAAAAACCTAACAAAACAAAAACGACACAGTATACTGCATACTAGAATATCAGTGAGCAGTTGTTCTAAATTGTATCATTCTACACTGTAAAATAAATAAATAAATAAGACAAAGATTATTGGAATGCATTTTAGAAGTTTTTAGTTTTTTTTGTTTACAATTATTTTTCAGTCTTTCTACCTCACAATTAATTTAATTAAATTACATGTTATTTCTTTGTAATTATTTGTCAAATTTACTAGCAATTTCTGAGCAAAAGATTTCTACGTATAAGCAATAAGCATCCAGTAATCATCTATGTATCTATAAATATGATACTTTGGGAACTTACATTTAATTTTCTTTAAAAATGTCAATTTTTTTCAGTCATATAAAAACGAAGAATCACAATAAGCTTGCATTTGAATTTCTTTGTCAAAATGTCTCAGTTACTGAAATTACCGAGATATACACTGCAATAAACGAATGAACAAATTAATGAATGAATTAATATTTTTAGAAGTTGTGAATAAAAAGATTATAGAAAATACGATTTAATTCATTCTGCATCAAAATTCACATTTAATAAAGTTTTGCTTGAATCTTTGCAGTTAATTGAATTAATAAAATTAAATGTAATTAGTGATTTTATTTTGACTTTATTTTGGTAGTCCATTTTAGACATTCTGCTAACTATAAGTACTTGTTAACTGCATGTGAACGAGCACTCTTTAGAGTATTAATGACTGTCTGCTTAATATCTTCTAGCAGACAGATGCGACTACAGTTAAGCGCAGAAGTGCACAGGAAATAAGCAGCAGTCATATTTAAAGCAGTTTAAATTAATATTGAGTACTGATTGATGTTCACTTGGGGTTTTTCCCCATCGAGGGGGGATAACTTAATACTCTGTCAGTTATAGTCATATAGTAAAATGTATATTTTTAATTGTGTAACGTTATGTTCAAAATAACTACAAAATGTCATGCCTTTGAAAAATAAAGAGAACAACAGAATGCGCTGCTTTAGCGTGTTTCTTAACTGCATGTGAACGAGCACTCTTTAGAGTATTAATGACTGTCTGCTTAATATCTTCTAACACTTTATTTTGATGGTCCCCAACACACATTTGATTGACTATAAGTGACCTTGCAAATACATCAACTTATAACCTAAATGTCAATAATACTCTAACAAGAGTTAGCTGACGTGTAGTTGCAAAGTTACTTTGAGTTAGTAGAATGTCTAAAGTTGGACTAATAAAGTGTAATTTTTTTTCTACAACAAATGACAACTTGATCTACCCTATGCATTTCTAGCAGTGTACCTTTTTTGAATATGCAATTAAGCTTTCCATCTATAAAAATGTCAAGCAGTGTGTTCATTTCCAAGTGCTGCAGGCCACCATTGCACAAGAAGTTGATTTTATAGTGACAGCACAGTTACCAACAAATCTAAGCACTGCTAACGCTGCCTGTAACACACATTCTTTCACTCTCAACATTCTTGAACACAACTTTTCTTTGGCTAAGAAGAAGGAGGACGTGATGATTGCTTATGTAAGTACAGTCTGTGCTTAAGACTCTAAAGCTGAGAAGCAGGAGGCGAGGGGAGGTGAGGCTAGGCGAGGCGAGGCGGGATCCGCAGCCCCCCTGAGTGCTGGAGGAGGGAGCCGCCATGCGTGCAGCACACAATCAGACCACACTAACAAGTCCACACTGATAGCACCACAATTAGAGCTGGGAAACCTCACAGTAGAAATGGCACGTACCTGAGGTAAACTTAAAAACAGCGTGTAACGAGGCTGCACGTCCTCCTCGCTCTCTGCTCTCCCATCTCAAAGAGAGAAGGGATTAAATGCTTCAAGAGCAACAAACAGACTTTCTGTGGAGAGGCACTGAAGCAGGTTGCGTTCGAGCTCAGAGAGAGAGAGATCAGGAGTTCAAAATGAGTGCCTGCAGCATGAACGGCCAAAATAAGTAACTAACATAACGCCTATATATAAACTATAGCTAAATGCAAGGCGGCTACTATTATTCACATGGCCCAGGACATATATAACTGCAATTTATTTAAATACATAAATAAAGCACTATGTTATTTTACAAAGTAAAAGTTTGATGGTAAAAAAAGTATCTGCGTATATATATATATATATATATATATATATATACAGTATATAGTGACAATAGGTCCACTGAAGGCGAGTTTAAGAACCCAAGTGCAGCTTTATTCCAAAAGTAATCCAAAATACAAACATAATCCAAACAGAGACTTGACTCACAGACAACATGTTACAACATCAATACATGACAAGAGACAAAGGCTACATGAGGAATATATATACCAAACAATTATTTAGTAATTATTATTATTATTATTATTATTATTATTATTATTATTTTATGGTCATGTTGATATATGATCACAATATTTTCAACAAACTGCACAGCCTTGCAACCTTGCATTTTACATCAAAATCTTTATTATTATCATAACATTCACAATTAGATTTTCACCCCAAATCGTGCTGGGGACTGGGAGCATTTCTATATAATCCGTGTATCATTCGATCATTGTTTTTTTTTGTTTTTTTTATATTGAAAGTAGTAAAATGAGAAAATGGCTCCTTTTTCGTTTTTTTTGTTTTTTTTTCCCAAAAAACAAAAAAACAAGAATTTAGCTTAAATTTTCATTTTTCGTTCAGGGGTAGAAAAATGAATAAACAGCTTGAATATTCGATTTCTACACGTGGGCGGGAATTAAACGCCCCTTTCTGCCGATTGGTCAGCCGAAGATCAAACCCTGCCTTCTTCAGGTTTTTTTTGTTTTTTTTTATATTGAAAGTAGTAAAATGAGAAAATGGCTCCTTTTTCGTTTTTTTTGTTTTTTTTTCCCAAAAAACAAAAAAACAAGAATTTAGCTTAAATTTTCATTTTTCGTTCAGGGGTAGAAAAATGAATAAACAGCTTGAATATTCGATTTCTACACGTGGGCGGGAATTAAACGCCCCTTTCTGCCGATTGGTCAGCCGAAGATCAAACCGTGCCTTCTTCAGTTCTTCCGCAGTATCACGCAGCAGAATAATAGTCCTCCATTGCTGCAGTTGTATGGATTCTTAACACATTTTTTGCAACTACATTTCATCTTTTTTCCTCAAACAAACAGGCTAATGAATAGCTCGACACAACTCATACCTGGGCAGAGTCTAGCCAGGGCTTTCTTCTGTGTAGATATAAATTCTATTATTTGCATCAGCTGGCATGGCAGGGCTTGTGCTGCGTGATACTGCAGAAGAACTGATGACGGCACGGTTTGATCTTCGGCTGACCAATCAGCAGAAAGGGGCGTTTAATTCCCGCCCACATGTAGAAATCGAATATTCAAACTAATTTATTCATCTTTCCACCCATGAACTAAAATTTAAGCTGATTTCTCGGTTTTCGTTTTTTGGAAAAAAAAACGAAAAAGGAGCCGTTTTCCTTTCAATATTAAATCAAAAAACGAATGATCGAATGATACACGGATTCTATATCAACACTATATCACTAAAATTTAATTAATTCATTCATTCATTCATTCAATCAATCAGTCTTGTTTTACCATACTTGGTCATGCTAAATTCCATTTGGAATACATTTTAAATATTTAAAAAATTATAATAACTGAACAATCACAGGATCTACACTACAGATCAGTTAACCATTTTTCTTATAATAAACATTTAAAACACACCAATAAAAATTGACTACTTTCCCCAACCTAATATTCATGGAAAATCCCCTTGTCCTGAGAACACAGTTTGAACTTTCAGTTACAATCTACCTATAATCTATAAAACCTAAAATCTATAAAGCTGATTCTGAATTCACATTAGTGTTATTTGATCATAGTCCCTTGTTTATCTATCAGCTACACCAAAAAATATGACATTAGTGTATGCAGTGTGTGACAGGAGAGGTAAAACACTGCTAGAGAAACACATTTGTGAATTTGGACTTGTGCCTCAAAACCTGAAAAATTGCCCTTGTAACAACTTCCCATGTGACCAGCCATTCTTTAAAATATTGTTTTAATCAGCAGCTCATATGGCCTCATATTCTGTTCAGAAATGTAGCAGCCCCTATTTTAATCATCATATTTCTCAAGCGTCTCAATATTGACATGCCCTGGTTTGGTTCAGTGACTTTCTTGCTCTGATAGACATTAGTCCTGTCTCATAGCAGCCTGCTTCCCTAGCCAGCATTTTAACCATTACAGCTGCACTCTGGAATTATGCTATATACTGAAATATTTGAGAGCGTTTTCGTCATTACAGGTGACAGCCGCAGTTGAAAACGGGAGTGAATCCCTTAAATTACAGTTTTGTTTGTGTACAGATTTGAACTCGCTCTCAAAAATGCGATGACTGACACTGTGCCGTGGTAGCAATGGCTTGCCGTCTCGCACGTTTGAAATCCAGTATTTTTTAACCAAATTTATATTACAGCATGATCAAAACTCGGCTTGATCATGGCAAAACATGGCTTTTTTGTAATGTATTGTACATACAGAAAATACACAAAACACAAACACCAACAGTTCAATATAATTTATTTTGTATGGCACAATTTTGCACTGATACTGCCATTTTCTTCAAGAAAATGCAAACTGTTTGTTTTATCCTCATTGCATTAATATCTGCTATAGTCTAGGCCCCCCAAGTGTTCAGAGACCCCAAGGTACGTGCCCGCTTTGGCACGTTGGTTTCTCTGAGCTTGTTTATTGTAAAGCAGGCAGATGATTTACAGCTCCCTGGCCAAAACAAGCTAAGTAATGAAAGGTCTGTTAAATTTCCACTGGCTTATAATATTTCATAAAAGCCTTTGCCTATTAAAAAGACAAAGGAGAGGTGGGCTTTATTTTTCATAATCAGGCTGAACCCAAACCTGCAGGAATGTGATTAAATTTGTTTTCTGCATATTGTTCAAGGATTCCCTCAGCATTCCCAGGGAGCCAAACACACACACACACACACACACACAACAAAAAAGCATATATACACACTCAGAGAAACTGCAAATGTGGGGAGTATTGCAGGGGGCAGAGTATGTCACATCTGCTGGCACGGCATCATGTGTTTAATGCAGCGTCCCCAAAGTATCAGTGTCCCAGTAAAACGGCCCAGTGGTAAGTGATGCTGAGAGACTTATGACCTTGACCAGATGGTAGGAGTACTTCGAGACCCTGGGTAGACATGCTAGCGTGTTCTGGAAACAGACGAACGCACAAAAACTCACATACAAATGCACTTTATCATTCACGAATACAGGCGCTTTGCAGAACTTTAGGTCTGCAATCAAAGTGGTTACAGCAGCAATAGATAAAAGCTGCATTTTTGGATTAGTTTTCTGCATATTGTTCAAGGATTCCCTCAGCATTCCCAGGGAGCCAAACACACACACACACACACACACACACACACAACAAAAAAGCATATATACACACTCAGAGAAACTGCAAATGTGGGGAGTATTGCAGGGGCAGAGTATGTCACATCTGCTGGCACGGCATCATGTGTTTAATGCAGCGTCCCCAAAGTATCAGTGTCCCAGTAAAACGGCCCAGTGGTAAGTGATGCTGAGAGACTTATGACCTTGACCAGATGGTAGGAGTACTTCGAGACCCTGGGTAGACATGCTAGCGTGTTCTGGAAACAGACGAACGCACAAAAACTCACATACAAATGCACTTTATCATTCACGAATACAGGCGCTTTGCAGAACTTTAGGTCTGCAATCAAAGTGGTTACAGCAGCAATAGATAAAAGCTGCATTTTTGGATTGTTCAGTCAAAAAAAACAAAAACAAAAAAAAAACATTTTAAGTTTTATGTAAGTTTGGGTGAACAATACCCTCCCCTCACGAAGCTCTGTCAAATCGCTCTTGTTAAATCTCAGAAATAACAAACCATGTATGTTGCAGGCAACTATGAGGGAAGTGGTACAAGGATCCTTACAAATGTATTCCCTGGGTGACGCATGTACAGGTGAAAAAACCCAAGTAGTGGACCTCATAGGGTTCAGCACTCATAAGTGCTGGTCTTAAACCTCCCAGACGGCTGTGAAAAATAAAGCTATTTTTTGCGTGCTAAAAAAAGCATGCAACTTAAACTAAAAAAAATAAATAAAAAGTGTTACTTGAACTTAAAAAATGTATTTCAGCTAGTTGTTAAAATCTATAGACATTAAAAAATGACAAAACACAGCAAATTTACTAAAATGTTAACAAAAAAAATAATAAGGAAGATATATAAAAAAATATAATGTAATTAAAACTCATAATGAACTCTTTAATAGTATCTTAATTATAGTCAAATACAATCAGAGTTCAATACATGTACACTAAGTGTGGAGATAGTGTTTATATTATTTATTACAGTATTTATTTATTTGTATTCAGTGGGGGTTAAAATTGAATATATATATTATATATATAGATAGATATTGCGAATGGGTATTTATAAACTTCAATATATCATTTTAAATATGAAAATTAGTTGACATATTTGAATATAGTTGTAAATATAAATATATCAATGTAAAAATATAATAAAAAAATATGACATCTATCGTAATGTATAGATATCCGTCACCCGAGGCTGTTTATTTGCTGATGTATTATAATATAATGAGGTACAAGAGGCTGATATTGTACTGAAGCCGAAATGTCCATATAATCTGCAGCAACCCTATTAGTGATCATTATCATCTGACCTCGTTTGAAGAATAAGGCTTATGGAAGAACTTAAGATCTTTCACAGCTGTTTTTGGAGTTGTCAAGTTACACAAATTCAATTTGGCCAGTGCATATGGTGGTTATGGACGAGGACATTGTGAGAACAGTCCTACCCTTACTCGTTTTGTCAGTAATTAAGGAACTTGGCTTAAATCAAACAGTCTGTGCAAATTCTTACCATCTGTGGAGCACAGTTTCCTCAAACAGACATTTGTAGTCATTTATTGATGGCTGGTTGCATTTGTTCTGATGATTGAGTACTTCATGGTGAGCGTGTATGTGTGGAAGTGCAATTTCACTGTTTGATGGAATCATTATGAAAGAGGTTTGAAAGCTAGAGGAACACCACTCATCTTCCAGATGGAACTTCCTGCTCACTCGCGTCTCAGGCGAAGTCAGATGGATCACCCTGGTGAGAGCAGATTCACGTGCAGTCGAAACCACAAATGTAACACAATCATGCTCTAAAAAGTAGGAATGTAGTTCTGAAAAATGACAGCTTTTCACATTGTACTTTTTGGTTTGAACGGTGGTATGTTTGCGTCATCGACGTGAGAACCACCATCAGTACTAGCAGCTGCTGTTTACTAGTGTGACATTAATTGATATGAGTCATTAACCAGTGCTTGTTATAGTCTGTGTGCTAATGCGTTTCTCTTATGTTTTCTAGTGTTTATACAGTATAGCGGGAACTGGCGTAAATGATCAATCAATCAAACACATGAAAAATGAGATTAATTACCTATGCACAACATAAACATAATATTTAGCATTATATTAAATAATTCTATTATTAAATTATATTTTATATAATTGAAATGAAAAGTTAAAAGTTAATGGAAAAATGGAGGGGAAAAATAAATAAATAACATTCGCTTTAAAGGTTCATGTACAAAATTATTAAAGTAACATTTAGTTCAGAATATTTTATTCTTTATAACCTCCAATACACGCTGTCTGTAAGTGCTTAGAGGCTTCTATCTCCTCTCTACTGGGATATTTGCTCATTCCTCGCTTGAAAAAGCTTCCAGATCACTGATAATCTGGTTTTCATGTTGCCTCTGTTTTCTTCAAATTCTATCAAATCTGTTTTATGAGTTTTAATATGGAGACTGAACAGGCCACTTAAGAACATTCTACAACTGATCCCTGAAGCAAGCTCTAGTAGATGTGGATGTGAATCTCGTGATGCCTTGCAGCACAGACTGAAGCTCAATGATTACTGGACTGGATGATTACAGTCATCTCAATGGCAAAATGTGTTCCAGTTTACCCAGAATTCACCCTATTAATTTTGCTGACTAAAATTATATTCCATTTTTCTCAGAGTAAAATTGACTAAAATAGCCTAACTGATTAGGATGCCACTAAATTTAAATGTCATTTTACAATGATGACTAAAAACTATACAAATGAACAAATGACTTTAAGAGTGTGAGCATGTACAGCTGATAACGTGTAGACCCTTGTAGGAAGAACTTGTGACTGGGAGACAGACTGATGGAAAATGATCCTCTCTTCAGTCTCTCTCTCTGTGTCTTCTTCAGTCCCCCAGTGAGAGCCCTGGAGCGAGAGGCCAGAATCTGTTTCGCTGTGATAAAGAGCTGATCAGCGTCTCTCCAGAGCCCAGGCAGCGCTGGACCCCTCACACCAGCATAAAACTCTTGTAACCTGGCACTGAGGAGACCGCGAAAGACGTGGAGAGATGGAGCTGCTGGGGAAAAGGAGGCACGCTGGAGGAAAGTAACAGGGATGACAGGAGAAGAGTAAAAGTGTGTCGATGACAGAAAAGAGTAGACGGAAAACAAGTACAATGACTCTGGCTCACTTACAAAATGAAGTAGGAGGAATGACAGAAAGCCAATACTGCAGCTCATGCACCTTAACTTAACAAAGTTCTGTCCAGTAAAGCAGTGCTTTGCTGAATACAGAGGCCATGCCGCAGAAATCCTCTTAAATTCCTTGACTCACAAACAAAATTAAAAATAAAAGCTTCACTAATGCATCCATATATAGCTCACATAAGGTGAATTAGAATGTCCACATACATACATAGGTGTTTATAACACAGGGTTAGGGTTAAGTTATTAGTGCTGTCAAACGATTAATTGCTCAAGTGAGCCCAGACTTTGAGAAATCAAAAATGCAAGATAATTTAGATTGGACATTTTAAGGTAATTACATTATTTCCATATTCCCGGCATTCCATTCAGGGATTTGAAAGAAAGTATTACTAAGTTACATGGTGAACTTTTTTTTAAAAAGTATTTTATATTAATATTTTGCTATTAAAATGTTAACAACATTTACTGTATGTACTGTATTGGCTTGTTACCTGTAAATATGGTTAAATGAACTTACAGTGGAGTAATTATTAAGTTGAGTAAGCATTTTCCATTATTTTATTTATTTACTTTTCTCAGCACAGCAAAGTTCTCAACTGCTCCAACTTTAAAATCAGAAAACCAAAAATAAATAAGCTGAAACAGTCAAACTCTGCTTTGTCCCTCATGCATGCACCACAGTGGAATACATTCAATATAATATAAAACAATTCATAGAAAAAATGAAGACTATTGAATGCCTAATGCTAAAGCAAATGTGAATGAACTCTTATAAATCAAAGCGATCATATCTGACTTCAAAGCTACCATTGCAATATATTATTTATACTTACAGTCAGTACATCAAGTCAGTTTTTTTTTCATGCATTTATAGTATACAGAATCCTTGTGTTTCAGTTCACATCCTTGGATATTGATCCTACAGTTTAACCGCCACTTGTTCCAGCTAACTTCACATGCACCCAATAACAAACGTGCAAAGAGCACACCTTCACTAAAAGAGAATCAAAAAGGTGTGCTCATCTACAAACACAGGGGGAGCACAGCGGTCACACAAGATTCAAGAAATGTTTTATTTTGAGCAAGACCTGACCTCCGGCTGGGCCCTTGGATCCAGATCTTCCTGTAGTTTAAACTAAAGCCTGTAGCTATTTGCTCCTCCTAGCAAAAACAGCCCCAAAGAGTCAACAAACAGTTTTTCACTTCAGAACAAAATAATTACTTACGTAATTGTGCGGTTATTCTCCACAAAGCAGCTGATATCGGGTTAACCTTCTGTCTAACATAGCACATAATATTGTTGGCTTATTGCAAAGCATCTCAGGAGCACATGCACACACATATACACTGCGGTTGCCCACAGAGATTAAAGCTCAATGTTACAGAGTGCTTGATCTGTAGATTCAGACACTGCTGTTTTCCGTTTCCCTAGTGAGAACTGTCCGAGTTGCCTCACCATGGGACATATCAGTTACTGGCTATAGTGTAAGAAAAATCAATACTGCTGAATACATAAGTACAAATCTCTCCTTTGACCATGAGAGGTCTTTGCACTCAAAGGCAATAATACAGGCTACTAAGGTCCTGCATTGCTAGGTGCCATATGTTTTATTGACAAAGGCCACATAAACCATATCTGAGAGCAATGATCCCAAGACTCAGATTCTAAGAGAGAAGTTATGTATTTTATTACACAGCTCTCTAAAATACCTGATTCTGACTGGTGAATTGCATCGTTATGTGGTCAAACATTTGTACTTTGACTGTTGCCCCTAGCAACCAATCTCTGTGCTAGGGTCAATTCTCTTTTATCACTCTAAAGTCTCTTTCTTCTCACATAATAAAGTCATTTCAACTCAAATCAATATATAATGTGCATTTATTTGGTAAGCAGCCATTTATTATGTGGGTTAATGTCCTCTCAGCCAGTCATTTTCGCAAAATAAACTATGACCATTGTGCCTTTACATAATTTATATATATATATATATATATGGTTTATAAAAGAGTAAAAGTTGATAAAAATGTAGTATAACTTTGAAAACATTAATTTTAAATCCAAATCTAATTCTAGATCTAATTTAAATTCAATCTCTAAATCAAGCCAGTCACGTAGCAAAATATTTGACTCCACAGCTCTTAGTTGGTTCATGAATGTAGTTTTGGTTTATAACCTTGAGGAAATGTCCAGTCGATACATGAGGTTGCAAACCCAGCCCTATCGATCCATGCCTACTTTATGATGGCAGATATGCTACTGCATTTCATCATGAATTATTTCTGAATCTATCATTTCATCTGAATGATTCACACACTGAACTTCTTCTGCATAGCTGATCAGTGCATATTTTCCTTGATGCAGATTTGCAGAAGTTATGACACGCATGGCCTCTTTTATATTCAAATGTAATGTCAATCAGGAAACACAAGATCCATTATCTGGTGTTGTTTTTATAGCAAGCAAAACTTTTACTTGACCTTCTGTGTTTGTTTTGTCTACCTGTGTGTGTGTGTGTGTGTGTGTTCTTTTGACTTAGAAGAAATAGTACATATTACTTTGTAGCAAACCATTGAGAGCAGTATTATTTCTCATGTGTTCAGGTAGCTGTACATCTCTATGTTTAATAGATAAAATTTTATATTTAGCCGAACAGCGAGACACACTAAGGTCCAAAGCAATGAGCTATAAGAGACATGTCCCCAAGCTAATTATTGATTCGAGAGCAGAGCAAAGCAAAACAGAAAGAAAAGGAACAAATTAACAAAAAGAAAAGAAACAATACAATATGTGTGTGATTGTCGTGCTCTCTGTTTTCAGTCAATTTTCCTGTTATTTAATGAAAAAAAAAAGTTATGTTTTTTTTTTGCAATTAGTGTCTATGCAAAGCTCAGCAAATTTCACCTTAAGAAAAGTTCTGGTGATTCTTTGAACTTTTCAGGATTCATTTTACATCTATGTGGTCATCTCTAAAAAGTGGCGTAGTGAATGTTAATGAGATCCATTTTCCTGAGCAGAGTCACTGAACCAACAAGCATGAATCATTTCATTAAACTACTGGCAACTTAATGACTCAAGTTAACAGCTGCTATCATTGTGATTATGGCCCATATTGATATACTCTATGGAACGTGTCAGTGAACACAACTGTCACACATCTCCGGGGCTTCTTCCACTTTCGACTCTTTTCTTTCTTTAAACACACTTACAAAATGAGGCTAATAAGGTCCTTAATTCAATTTAAGCCAGGGACCAAGTCTTAGAAGAAATAGTACATATTACTTTGTAGCAAACCATTGAGAGCAGTATTATTTCTCATGTGTTCAGGTAGCTGTACATCTCTACGTTTAATAGATAAAATTTTATATTTAGCCGAACAGCGAGACACACTAAGGTCCAAAGCAATGAGCTATAAGAGACATGTCCCCAAGCTAATTATTGATTCGAGAGCAGAGCAAAGCAAAACAGAAAGAAAAGGAACAAATTAACAAAAAGAAAAGAAACAATACAATATGTGTGTGATTGTCGTGCTCTCTGTTTTCAGTCAATTTTCCTGTTATTTAATGAAAAAAAAAAGTTATGTTTTTTTTTTGCAATTAGTGTCTATGCAAAGCTCAGCAAATTTCACCTTAAGAAAAGTTCTGGTGATTCTTTGAACTTTTCAGGATTCATTTTACATCTATGTGGTCATCTCTAAAAAGTGGCGTAGTGAATGTTAATGAGATCCATTTTCCTGAGCAGAGTCACTGAACCAACAAGCATGAATCATTTCATTAAACTACTGGCAACTTAATGACTCAAGTTAACAGCTGCTATCATTGTGATTATGGCCCATATTGATATACTCTATGGAACGTGTCAGTGAACACAACTGTCACACATCTCCGGGGCTTCTTCCACTTTCGACTCTTTTCTTTCTTTAAACACACTTACAAAATGAGGCTAATAAGGTCCTTAATTCAATTTAAGCCAGGGACCAAGTTAACAGACAGCGTGTAATAATAATCAGAGAGATACAGTCAGATCTTAATTTAAAATCGGAGTATGGAAATGACAACGTGGGAGTCATACTGACAATTTATCAATGTAAAGAGTGAAATTAATATTTTACACATTAAAACTGCAGGAAGTGATACTTCCTCAAAAAAAACAAAAAAACTATGATAATCAGTTCTAATCACCCTGATTTCACATGGCAAAATTAATCCAATTTTCTTTGCAAGCAGCCGCCAGTTATTTAAATAGATTTTTCCCCCTGTTCTTTTGGCTCTGATTAATTAAAATGTAGGAGTAGGTGGTGTTTGTGTGTGTTAGGAGCATTAAGGATTTGTAGTCAATAATTCAAACCAACTCTTTAGACCACTAGTTGTTTGGATTGTGACCCTGTATAAAGTAGATCAAACAAATAACGTAATAGTCATCATGGGATGCACTGCAGGCATTACTTTTGATTTTCAAGGTGAGAGGTTTGTAATGCCGTTTCTGAAAAAAATAAAACTACACAGATTCATTGAAAATACATAACTCTGGCATACGTTCCTATACATGCGTTTCACTGCAGTTTTATAGCTAAAATGAACCTAAGCGGCAGTAAATACCAAAAACTATTTTGCACAAAAAATTATAATTACAGAAGCAGAAATTGATGAATAAAGATGTGTTTCCTTGCACAATTCTATGCTATTACCTCAAAACACTTTCACCATAGTGCTTGATTTGTAAACAAAAACACATTTTGAAGTTTGCATTACATAGCCGGCTCCATATGTTTAGCTTTTCTGACATAGTAAACTTGCTCAGTAGCGCACCTGGTATTGCAGTGCACTTGTGATACAAAAGCGTTTGATACGAGTCCTGGGAAACACAAAATCATGATAAAACAGCTCAAATACTTGTATATCAATATCAGTTAGATTTAGTGTACGTGGTATATTATTTCAACCCGATCTCACGGCAATTCGAACATATTTTGGGAGGTGGCTAATTCGAACAAATTCGTAAAAATGTTGAAAAGTTGTTTGTATTTTACAGGGTGCCATATCCGTAGGAATTCGTATAATGAACCAGCCCTAAACCTACCCCTCACACAAATTGTACAAAATCGTATGAGTGAGGTTTTTGGACAAATTAGGCACCAGGTCATGAGATAGTGTTGATTATTTTCAAACGCATTAGTCTGTTAGTGCAACTCACCAGACATTTCATTTATGAACTGCCATGATACATCTAACAACCGACATAATAAAAAGTTGCCATCTGCTTTATACACCTGCATCTGCAATGAAAAAAAAAATGATATTGCTTATAGCACCTCTTGAGGATGTGTTACTTGAAAAGTTCAGCAAAATGTACCAGCAGTGACGTCAGGTTCAGCAGAATTGTAGCTAGAGTCACGTATTTCCAATGAACCTGGGTTGGAAGAACACACACCACTCAGAAGCGCTGGGGAAATCAGGAAATCAACTCAACTGATGCTATCAGTTTGCTAAGTGAAGGCTGACATTTGAATGCTAGACAATTAATCTCATCAGCAAACGTGGGGCTGCGTAACTACTCTGCACAACGGTGAGCCATCCCTTTTCCTCTCAGTCCCTTTCAAATAGTTTTAGGAGGGGTGATTTAGCTTGCTCATCATCATGAGGTAGCTTTCTCACAGCTCTGACCTAATTGGCAAGACCCCCAGTGCTGAAGCAGGCGCTGACTGCAGTACAATGCAGCCATTGTGTTCGTCTGAAGCCTCTGGTTTGTTGTCATTCAGCAGAACTGGGCAATTCTCACGTCTTGGGACGGAGCGCAAAATAAATTCCCATCCATCCACGTCGAAGCGTCTGCACCCACTCCGATTGTCCAACTGAGAGATCGCATTGTAGTGCACGGGCTACTAAGCATTCTGTTTGTATTTGTGCACAATGTACGCTCTGAATTCAGGCCTAATTAGGACTCAGAAGGATCCTCGCTGGGATGGGATCTTAAATATGAGCAAGCGGTCTGCTGGTATCGCACACTGCATGATTTTGAACAAGATGAGATGATTTTTATAAATAGATGCTAGAGTTGAATGCTCATCTCTTTGCTGATTCTGCCACTTTTAGTCTAGCCCTAAATAGACAGACTAAGGAGCATATCATTGCAATACATTTGGAAATGTTCCACTGCAAAGTTGGAGAAAGAAAACCTACTTTACTGAGTAAGATCAAATGGAGTACGAAAGGAAGTTGCTGGCTAGGGGGAGAGAAAAAATGTCAGAATTTAATGAAACTTTTCCCAACTGAGCACTGTGACTCCATTAACAATCATAGCAGTAGCTTCATAACACATTTCAGTAACACTTTACAATGAGTTTCCATGTGTTACCATAGGTTAACTACATTAGTTAACATGAACTAACAATTAAAAGTGTTTATTAATCTTAGTTAATGCCAATTTTAAACACATTTTTAAAAATAAAGTTGTATCTGATATTTTTTTAATGAACCCGAGCTAACAAACAATGCTTTAACAATGCATTTTATTTCATATTTTTAGTTAATGCATTGACTGACATTAACTACAGAGACATAACTGTAATGTGGGTCACACTTTAGTTTGGGGGCCAATTCTCACTGTTAACTCACTATTAACTATTAATTTTTCCTTAAAATCCCAATTTGCTGCTTATTAGTAGTGTAATAATTTACTTATTTGTAAGGGAATTAATCATTATTA
>NW_015505310.1:2281641-2282539 GCF_001515645.1 Sinocyclocheilus grahami | reverse complement strand
AAAGACCACCAGTGAAATACTTTTATTGGCAGATAACCAATATGGTACAGTGAACAGACATAAATTTAACTTGTTATTCACTAAAATTCATTGTCAGAGAATTTGTTTTGAAAATGTTTTAATTTTTCTTTTTTAATATATGCATTGTTTTCTGAATTTATAGTCGGGAGCCACACTCTGTAGTATGTGTATATAATATATCATAAAGAGAGGTAGGTCCCAGAACAGAGTGATCATGTATAGCAGTTATTACCATCATCAAACTGACAGGCAGAACGTAACGGCCGTCTGTTTTAATCTAGACAACATCTTTTGATTCTCGGGACGAAATCTAGAACGCCTTTAGATTTGCCATGCACGAAAACAGCCATATTTCCACTCCGTTTCAGCATCTGATTTCATTTTGTTCTTACATAATGTTTTCCTTCTGTCATAACAGGCGACAATTGGAATCGACTTCCTGTCAAAAACCATGTATTTGGAGGACAGAACGGTAAGCAGTCTAGCATGTTCTAATATAGCAGTAAATCAAATGCACTCCTCTGTTTTCTATTCCATGTCAAAAGAGAAGAGTTTTAATGAAACCATATTGAATCTCCAAAGCTTTTTAATTATGCCAGCTGGATTTCTAACAGTTTTAGTATATGGCTGGAAGCTCATGTATCAAGAAAATTGATTGTAGAGATGTCTGGAGTTTATAACTCAGAAATGATTCCATGACCTTCAGCGGAGCAGTTTGCTGTGGTTTTATAAGGTCATATTGATCCAGCTCCTAGCTCGGCTCTGCACGTGTTTATGTAATTGTGTCTATATGTGTTTGAGAGGCTGAATAATTTGACTGTTCAGTTGGGGGTCTCTGACTTGCAGGTTCGGTTGCAGTTGTGGGACACGGCAGGCC
>NW_015505310.1:2276593-2276890 GCF_001515645.1 Sinocyclocheilus grahami | reverse complement strand
CTTGTAACACTCCAAAGAGAAAGGAAAAATTGAAATCGCATCAAAGATATTTCCCCCTTGAATATAGTTTCAGTGTAACAAGTTACTTTTTGGTGTTGTATAGCTAATTACTATTTTTAAATGAGCAACTTATGAGCAACTTAAATTACCAGCAGCTTGTAATGGAAAGTACAGTTTCAAAAAAGTTTCCCCAACACTGTTCTCGGTCTACCCTTGTTTTAAAACTAACTTGTGTCATGCTTTAATCAGTACAAAGCCTGAATTTTTAGTCACCGGCCCTAAAATGTGTCTAAAATC
>NW_015505310.1:2272640-2275227 GCF_001515645.1 Sinocyclocheilus grahami | reverse complement strand
TTTTGAGGAGACTCTTATGCTCACCAAGGATGCCTTTTTTTTAAAACAGTAGTATTGTGAATAAAATGACTAAATGTAATTTATTCCTGGGATGGCAAAGCTGAATTTTCAGAAGCCATTACACTAGTATTCAGGTCACTTTATTGGAAATAATTCTAATATGTGACCCTGGACGGGTCCAAGGATCTCCACGGCGGAGCAGAAGACCACCAGAGCAGGACAGAAGACCCCCACGTACAGAAGAGTACCATGACGGAACAGGCTGATCAGGAACCCACAGCAGAGATTGGAGCCTAGGAAAAACTGAGACACAGAAAACAGAGAGAGCATATACAGTCTCAAGGACCGGGGGAGGGACCACAAGAAGTTCATTAACCGTTTCCCTGGTGACAACTGAGCAGGCAGACAATTCATAATCAATCTCATTTACTGAAACCGGACTAACAGACAGTTCAACATCTGATTCATTGACTGGAATGGGACAGGAAGACAGTTCAAAATCATGCTCTTTGACTAAAACTGGACAGGCCGATAATTCACCCTCAGGTTCATTAATTGAGAATGGACAGACAGACATTTCAGAATCAGATTTAACTGCAGAGTTTAAACCAACAGACAGTTCAGAATTGGATGCATTGACTGACACTGGACTGGCAGACAGTTCAGTGATTGAAGCAGGATAAACAGACTGTTCATAATCGGATCCCTTGACTGTAACTTGACAGAACCTGGCAAGACAGACAGTTCGAAATCAGAGACATTAGTTGAGACGAGACGGAGAGACAATTCACAATCAGCCACCATGGCTGGTTCAGAACAGGGCAAGGGTTCAGAGATGGCCTCCTCAGCCAGTTCAGAGTAGGATAAAAGTTCATAAATGGCCTCCGTAGCCTTGACAGGACAGGCAGAGAGTTCACAGACGGCTTCCATAGCCGTGACAGGGCAGAACGAGAGTTCATAGATGGATACCACTGACACCTCTGGAGGTTCTGCAGCAGATGCCGCCACCTCTGGAGGTTCTACAGTAGTAACATCAGGAAACAGGAAGAGTTTATTAACATTCTCCTTAGCTGGACAGGTACAGCGTTCATCAACGGTTCCTTTGACCGAGACATGACAGGCTGAAAGTGCATTGCTGGGTGCCACCACTGTACAAGGAGCTGAAGCGAGCACCGCTGCTTCGGGAGGTTCTGCAGCATGAGCCACCACCTCTGGAGAAGCTGCAGCGAGTGCCATTGCCTCGGAGAACACAGCAGCGAGCGTCACTACCCCAAGAGGTTCTGCAACATCAGCCGCCACCTCTGGAGACATCACAGTGGACGTCGCCACCTCGGACAGATCTGTGGTGGTGTACGCAGCCCAAAGGCAACATAAAGCGATCCCCATCATGGGAAGCACTTTAGGCAGGGGAATTAGTTCAGGAACAGAAGGGTTAGAGTGAGTGGGTTTGGGGATACCAGCTGTACAAGCAGACACCAGCGGTGCATCCCTCACACTAGATACCAGACTGGGATACTGAAGGACTGACCTTGAAGATCTGGGTGCAACAAACAGGATGTGACGTGACTCTGGATGATTAGCTGTGAAGTGACGTGACTCTGGATGAACAGCTGAGACTTGATTTGACTCAGGAATTGAAACTGTGACTTGACTTGACTCAGGAATGGAAATTGTGACATAACTTGACTCATGACGATCAACTGTGACTTGATTTGACTCATAACGATCAACTGTGACTTGACTTGACTCATGAGGATCAGCTGTGGCTTGACTTGATCCATGAAGATCAGCTGTGGCTTGACTTGATCCATGAAGATCAACTGTGGTTTGATTGATCCATGAAGATCAGCTGTGGCTTGACTTGATCCATGAAGATCAACTGTGGTTTGACTTGACTCATGAAGATCAACTGTGGTTTGACTTGACTCATGAAGATCAACTGTGACTTGACTCATGAAGATCAGCTGTGGCTTGACTTGATCCATGAAGATCAACAGTGACTTGACTTGACTCATGGATGACATGAGCAGGCTTTGACTTGGCAGACCTGACATGAGCAGGCTCTGGCTTGGCAGACTTGACCGGAGCAGGCTCTAGAAGAGCGGCCATGACGGGACAAGACTCTGGAATGGCGGCCATGTTGTTGAAAGTCTCTGATCTGGCGGCCATCTTGCGAACGGCCTCTGTGTTGGCAGTCATCTTATGACAAGTCTCCTCAGCAACTCCCACAGTAAAAGAGGAGCCGACAGATAACAGAGCATAGTCCAAAAACTCAAACAACGATGAATGGGGATCATCATGGATTAGTTTAGACTTAAGAGGTTCATTAATGCCAGCACAAAAAAAGTCCATTAGTACACAATCATGGAGATTTGATTAATGAGTGGTAGCTAAAAATTCTTGAGTATAGCTTTCCAGTGATCGTATGCCTTGTTTATGGGTTAATAGTAATCCTATAGTGTCCATACCTAGCCATTGTCCATTTCCATTTGAAAAGCTGCTGGATCCTGGTGAGGCCGAGTATTCTGTAACGGGGCAGACGAGATGTGAGGCGTGAGGATCCATGTGCAAGCTTTATTTATAAACA
>NW_015505310.1:2271977-2272557 GCF_001515645.1 Sinocyclocheilus grahami | reverse complement strand
CAGAACACAGACAGGGTCAAACAATGGCAAACAGGTATGGTACGGGCAAGACACAAGAATAATCCAAGAGCAGACGAGGGTCTCCGATCAGCAAATGACATCCAGAGAGCTAGACAGAGAGAGATAATCCAGGTATATGGTAATAGTCCAGGCAGGAGCAAACAGAGTCCAAACGACAAGACGAGAGAGAGATCCAAGGCAGGCTATAAACTTCAGGGCAGGTAGAGATCAGACAAGATGAGTAAACAGGCTAAGATCAAAACCCGGGTAAACAGAATATGAACAAGACTAAACTCTAACTCAGGAAACACGGGATGGCTTGGTAAAGCAGCTAACACTAGGAGAGTGATAAATGCAGAACAATACTCGGCGACTTGAGCAGGATCTGGGTAGGTGTTATATAGTGTGTGTAATGGCTTTCAGGTGCGTGTGTGATTGGTTACAGCTGTGTGCAATCAGTGCAATGGATGATGGGAAATGTAGTGCAGGATATAGTGTAACAGTCTGTGTAGTGTGAGAGTCCATGTAGTGAGCGGGTGACCTCTGGTGGTGAGTGAACGGAAGTTCATAGACCGGATTT
>NW_015505310.1:2267854-2269240 GCF_001515645.1 Sinocyclocheilus grahami | reverse complement strand
ATTTGGGCTGAGTCGAAAATTGTTCCCAGGAACAATATTCACTGGCTGGGGAACAACGTGCTCTTGGCAAAATTTACCCTGAGTCCCAGGCACTTCAGGTGGCTGAGGAGGAGGGTCCTATGTGATATTAATTCTGCCTCCAACTGGACCAGAATGAGCCAGTCGTCGAGGTAGTTGAGAATGCGGATTCCCATCTGTCTAAGAGGGGAGAGAGCCGTGTCCATGCACTTCGTAAAAGTGCGGGGGGCCAGGGACAGCCCAAAGGGAAGGACCGTATATTGATAAGCCACTCCCTCGAACGCGAATCTCAAGAATCGCCTGTGACGGGGGGCTATCTGGATGTGAAAGTATGCATCCTTCAGGTCCAGAGAAAAGAACTAGTCTCCTGAGCGAATTTGCGCAAGGATCTTTTCAGGTTTCAGTGTAGTCATCCTGAATGACCTTTTCATGAGGGCATGATTCAGGTGTCTGAGATCGAGGATGGGCCGGAGGGCCCCATCTTGTTTGGGGACGAGGAAGTAACAGCTGTAGAAGCCTGACTCGCTCTAGGCTGAAGGAACCTTTTCTACAGCTCCTTTTGCCAGCAGATTCATCACCTTTGAGTGCAGGACGTGAGCGTCCTCGCTTTGCACTAAGGTGGGGACCACACCGCTGAAGCGCGGAGGTCTTCGAGCGAATTTGAGTGAATATCCTCGTTTTATTTTCCACATAACCCATCTTGACACTCCAGGGATGGCCTGCCAGGCCTCGGCCCGCGTGGCGAGGGGTTGAATTAACTCGGGTGACTGGCCGCACGGGGCAGAACACTTATAGAACACTTGAGTAATGGAAGAGGAAGTTTGCTCTCTTTTTAAAAAATGTTTGTGTTTTATTTTTTCCGCTATCACAGCGGTTGAATGCTTGGGCACATGAACGGACCCGTTGTTTGCACAAAACACATTTCCCTCTGTACCCGGAGTTGAACGGGGTGTCAAGAGGTCTAAGAAAGGCTGCTTGAGGGGCGGTCCGGCCGTAGCGAGATCTGACCTCGTCCTCTTCCTGTCTCGCAGATCAGGATGACGCCTGAGGCGCCGGGTCCAACGCAATCTTGGGTCGGGGTCCCTGGCTCCAACGCAATCTTGGTTCGGGGTCCCTGGCACTTAGGAAGAGGGTAGAGTTTGGCCGAGCGAGAGCGTCCCCGCGTCTGCTGCGCGGGCTGCAGAGTCGGCGCAGACTTAGGGCGAGCAGAGGCAGCAGCGGAGCTGGAGTGCTTAGGCAGGAAATGTTGCATAGACTGGAACGATTTCTTTGCCTCCGTGAAGCGCTCAGCAAATCCTATGACCGCCAAGCTGAAAAGGCCTCTGGGAGAGACTGGAGCATCGAGGAAGGGGATCTTATCCGCGTCCT
>NW_015505310.1:2267384-2267715 GCF_001515645.1 Sinocyclocheilus grahami | reverse complement strand
CATCGATCTCCCGATCGCCTGGGCGGTAGTCTTGGTGGCACGCAGAGCCAGGTCGGTTGCGCTCCCCAGATCCCTGAGGGTAGCGGGGACCAGGCCAGACTCACTGGAGGATGTGAGGATTTTGGCATGGAAGACCTGGAGGACCACCACTGAATGAAGCACCGAAGCCACCTGTCCAGCTGAAGTGTAGGCGCGTCCAGCGAGAGCTGAAGTGAACCTACATGGCTTGGATGGGTGAGCGGCCTTTGTTCTCCAGCCGATGGCCGTGGGTGGGCAGAGATGTGCAGCCACTGACTCATCTAGGGGAGGTGGCTTATCGTACCCCTTTTCT
>NW_015505310.1:2261680-2263907 GCF_001515645.1 Sinocyclocheilus grahami | reverse complement strand
GACATGTTAAGACATAAAATAAATAAAATGTATTTAAGATTCTGCGCTATTTCTTCGTCACTAATCAAATGTAGGCAAATTTGTGACATAGTTATGTGATCTTTTTTGTAAAAGATCCGATTTTCCTTCCACTGAAGCAGAATAGAATAGAATAGAATACATAAATATAAAATACTATTTAAAAAATGTAGGATCTGTTAGTTAAAAAAAAAAAAAAAGAATAATTCAGCAAGGATGCATTTAATTGATTAAAAGTCACAGTAAATATTTTTACATTGTTACAAAAAATATTTAAAATGTTTTCATTTGGAACTTTCTATTAATCAAAAAAACGTTTTCAACAGTGACAATATAAATGAATAGTTAATTGAGCACAAAATTAACATGTTAGAATGATTTCTGAAGGATCATGTGACACTGAGCACTAGAGTAGTAACTGATGAAAGAAAAATATATATATTTTATTATTTCATAGATTTGCATTGTGTAAAAATGTTAAACAGTCCAGGAATAAATGTTTAAAATATGTTAAAATAGAAGAGAGTTATTTTAAACTGTAATGTTATTTCCCAATATTTCTGTTTTTAATGGATTTTTGATCACATAAGAGGCTTATCACACAGATCGCAAAAGAGATTTTAAAAACATTAACATTTTTCACCGACCCTAAATTTCTGAGCATTTCCAAGTCTTCTGAATACAAAAGTAGGTTAATGATAACAAATTAATGACATTAATGAATTAACATCACCATAGAGGGTAAATGGAACCTTATAAAGCTGTGAGTTTAGACTGTCTCATGAGTTTAGACAACACTCCTTCTGTTGTAACATAGTTGAATATTGCCTGTCGAATGAGACTAGATTTAGGCTGTTTGACAACAGTAGATAAGACTGAGATTAGGCTTTAGAGCAGTAGATGATACTGAATTAGTTGTTATGAAGACAGACACTGTGGGATTTGTATAACGGTGGCACGGTGCCCTGGAGAGGATTAAATGTAGTTTTTGTGCCAGAGGAAGTAAAAGGATAAGCAGGGCCTGGCATCTTGGACAGTAGTTCTGTTAAATATGAACCATGTGACATTAGACATACTGTACTACTACTGTTGACAATGTGCTGTTAACTTCACATGCACCTCATCATGTGGTATTTGTAGTGTTCTATAGATGCTATTTGCCAACTGCTCCTGTTGTGACTCTGGATCTGCAATCGCGATTGGACGACTAAGGAAGCAGTTATACGATTGGAGGCGGATCCTCTGTCACAGTGTAGTCAGTGAGTTTCTCTGTGCACAAGAAAGATATTAAAAACCTTGGGTCAGACTGTTGCCATGGCACCCAGTAATAAGTCAGGACTGAGCAACCTGTCAGAACATTTGCTGCGGTATGTGTGTATATATAATTTATAGAATTTTTAACCCTCTACCGCATGGTGTAGCCATATGGCAACATACTCTTTGTGTTAATTTCCTTGCCACTGTCTCTTTAAGAGAACATTCTTGTTTTCTTTGTTGGAAAGAGAAGACCTTAGTTTAGCCAATGATGTGCTTTGATTAAGTCACATTGCATGCAGTTTTTTTTTCTGTGGCGAGATTTCTGACAGACTGCCGTCTCTTGTCGGTAGTTGCTGAAAGCAAACTAAAACGTCAGTAACAAACAAGGACCAGTCCGTGTCACTTCTACAAAAAAATCTAAAACATCACTGTTATGATGACATATTCACCTCTCAAAAAAGTTTTTATAAAATTTGTTTTTGGTAAATCATTCAAATGTATGTGTTGCCAAGCGGCAACACTGTGCAATAGTGGAATGATATTATTACAATAGTTTAGCTAGCTAGCAAGGTCAGCTGCAATTTGTTAAGCTGTAACAATAACAACATTAATACTAGTGATATAATGTTGATTAGTCGTATGTTAATGGCATTTGTATTATGGATATAATCAAATTGAAATGGCAATTTTACTTTTGATTAAATACGAATACAGGTAACATTACATCAGTGAGCACGGCCATATTCTATGGCAAGGTAAAGAAGAAAAGGGCAGAACTTGCTCTTCCTGCACATGAAAAAACTGCTTTGTGAAGTTTCATACATAAAAAAAGGTGATCTTTCAAGGATTATTGGGAGGGGGGGGGGCTCATGTTCATATTCTTCCTCTCAAGAATAGCATAATACTAAATTTTCATGAACTGCAATGTTTTTGGTTTTATGTCAGTGTTTTA
>NW_015505310.1:2256716-2260974 GCF_001515645.1 Sinocyclocheilus grahami | reverse complement strand
GGGGGTCTGAATACTTTCCGTACCCACTGTATATATATGCACTGCTGTTCAAAGGTTTGGGATCAGTAAAATGTTTTAATGTTTTTTAATGAAGTATTTTATACTTATCAAGGCTGTATTTATTTGATCAAAAATACTGAAAAAAATAATATTGTGAAATATTATTGCAATTTCTAATATTAGTTTCCTATTTTAATATACTTAAAAAAAAGTATCTATTTCTGTGACCGCACTGAATTTTCATGAGCTATTACTCCAGTCTTCAGAAATCATTGTAATATAGTGTCAAATGATCCTTCAGAAATCATTCGAATATGCTGATTTATTATCAGTGTTGAAACTGTTGTGCTGCTTAATATTTTTTGGAACCTGTGATACTTTTTTCTTTGGTTCTTTTATGAACATGAAATTTTGAAGTAGAAAGACTGAAAGAGTATTTTCTTTTAAAACATATTCCGATAATCTTTGTTTTATTTACAACTTCAAATAGATTGTTACAGTGCATACTAACTAGCTTTATTTAAAAACAACAGAAGTCAATAGAATGCCTCCATTAGTTAAGTGTGTGTGTGTGTGTAACAAATGTTAGAGTCTATTTTTACAACAAAACATCTTATATACTGTAAGACTGTAATATTATTGTAATAACATATTTAAAGTCAGTGTGGGTGTAATGCATGAATTTCTGTCCAGAGGATGTTTGTTCTCTCAGAGGAACAGATGGTACTGTGCTCTTCCAAACAGCCTACTTGATGTCAGCTGAGATTACCTACCCTTGAGCCAATACCAAACGAAAAGAGACATGTTCAACCCAACCTAGTACTGTACATCAATCTAAAGTGTCAAACATAATCAATTTACTATCCACTTGAAAAAAGAAAACGTGTTGTGTGGAAAAGCATGTGTTTTTTCAGCCTGCAGCACATTAATCAACTATTTCAAGGTCAAGATGTACCGTATGTACAGACCGCAGTGCTGAATGCTTTTTCGCCATTTTGTAGAGTTAGTGATTAAAGCGAATGAGTTAGTGAAGAAGTGAGGACTCCTGAATGTAATCACAACAACTTTTTGAATATAGTCAGATATGAACTCAGTGACACATGCATGCTAAACCTGTGTGTGCTGTCTCTGTGAGCCTAAGATAGCACCGGATAAAACATTTATGACCGGAAGATTCAGCAGAGAAGGCAGGAAATTTAGGCTGACAAGACATTCTGCTCCATAAGCATTTATAACTTGTGCTACATGTCCTCTTCTTAATCCCATCTTTCTTTTTGTGACATGAATATCAAAATATTTAGCTTGTGGCTACTGAGTGACTTCAAAAGCACATTCATCAGCCAGAGACAGACTTCAGGGTCAGGTTCGGAGTCCTCGCTTTGGTTTTCTGAAGTCACTTATTTTATTTAGATGTAAAAAAAAAAAAATACAAAATAATTGTGTCTCTTATATTTTAGCAGTTTTTCTGCTGTCACCCTTTGCCCTCCCTGAGGGTTTTGATTGAAAAGTGAAAAGCAGTTTCACTCTTTAAAAGACAAGAAAAGGGCTCAAAAACATATCTGCGCTGTTTGGAGGAACTTTGATCATGAATCAAAACCACATCAAACCATTTCTGATGTTCATATCCATCAAGTTCTTTAATTGCCACAGTAGCTTTGAAAAAAGACAACTACCTTCATAGTTCTGCCTTGGATGAATAGAGGACCGCATCTCTAAAGAGACCATGTTATCTCTGAGACAGAAGTAAGTCAAGGTGGCATATCCTTAATGATCAAACTGCTATAGCTGGTAATATAAGAAATGACTGCGTAATGGATAGCATGAACAGTTAGAAGGCATATTGACACTTGTTCTGTGCATTAATGAGAAAAGAGTTCAAACTTTCTCATTGTGTCACATTCAGGAATTTCAGTTATGACGTAATTCCCAATATTCAGATTAGGGTTCAAAAAATATTGGTTATGTGGTTGTTTCTTAAACTATTTCCTAAATACTGTATGCAATCTTGTCCAGTATAGTCTTGTAAGGCAGATATAGTTATTTATTATTCCTAAAGTGGTTCATTTTAAATTCTGTAACAGTTCTTTTAATTTGGAAAAAAAAAATAATCAGGATTCCGTTTTAATTGTGTCTCGTTATGACTTTTCTCATTTAACACAATAATGATCTTTTGGGGTAATTTCTCAGCCAAATTGGACATGCGATTAATTAAATTAATTAATCGACGCATTGTGTAATTAATAATATATACATATACTGTATGTAAGAATCAACCATTGAAAACCATATTTGTTTAAAGTACCATTTTTGAAAGTATCTTATGCTCACCAAGGCTGCATTTTTATCTTAAATACAATAAAAACAATACTCCACTATTCAGTGTCACACGATTCTTTAGAAATCAATCTACTTTGCTGATTTGGGGCATCTAATGTGCTGATTTGGCAACATTTCTTACTTTAAAAAAAAGTTTTTCAGGATTCTTTGATGAATAGAAAGGACACAATTTATTTAAAATGGAAAACTTTTGTAACAAACATATTTACTGATAAGTTTAATGTATCCCAAAAAGAGGTATTCATTTTAAAAATAAGTAAATAAATAAAGATCAATCAAACAATCAATTAATCTTACTGCCCTAAACTTTTTAATGGTAGTGTGTGTGTGTGTGTGTGTGTGTGTGTGCATATATTTATATTATTTTTAAAGGGGAACATGTCACAGCATAACTGAGTTTAACAGAAATTGAAAGGAAAAGCATAAAGCATTACAAAAACACTGCATAGACAGTCAATAAATGTTTTTTTTATTACCTAAAAACTACATTTAGGTAGAAATAGATTTTTTATCAATTAAAATGTAATATTCAGAGGGGTTATGCAAATGATAAGAGTTTTTTTTTTAGTTTTCTAATTTACAGTACTTAAATTTTTATTTAGAGTGTGTTTCAATCAAATAATGTAATTTAGTTTAGTATCACAGTAATTATATCAATAGCAAGTCTTGGGGCACAACTGGCACCATTTACAGAGAATGAGTTGTATACTTAGTGAAGCAGCGAGCCAAGAATGCAATTCGTGAATTAAGTAAACTCACAAATGCCTCTGAGCTCCTATCTGTGAAGAGAACAAAAGAGTTTGGGTGGTTACATCACGGCTGTCCCAGCAGAGAGAGCTCAGTGGTTTAAATACAGCATGTCCTATTCACGTCCCACTGCTCTGAGATACAGCTAGTTTCCTCTTCAGCCTACTCATTTCTCTCAGCCACCTCGCAAACTCTGTCACATACACACATAAACAAGCTCCATAGTCACAGACATGGATTGATGCCACAAGTGTGTCATACAAATGAGGCTTATTTAATGAGCCTTCCCTTTGTGCAATTAATCAGTTTCAACATCAATTAATTAGTTAGCAGAGATGAGGGTGGGGAGGCAATGACTGATGCCGTTGACTCAGTCTCAGTCTCAGTCTGTGCTGTCTGATAATACTTCAGCCATAATATGTGACCCACTAACCACTTTATCAAAAACCACATTTCCATTATTGCTGTTTTCCAGAGGCGGACAGTAACTAAGTACATTTACTTGAGTATTGTACTTAAGTACACTTTTTGAGTATCTGTACTTTACTTGAGTATTATTTTTTCTGGGAACTTGTGACTTTAACTTCACTACATTTGAAAGACAAATATTGTACTTTTCACTCCACTATATTTCTATCAAGATCCTCGAAGTAGAAAGTCATCAGCAGTGTAACGAATCAGCTCATGGGAAATATGAATAATTAACTATAACTATAAAATCAGTGGGCGATTTCTTTTTTGGGACAATTTATCAGTAATCACTCTTATCTACATGAAATTATTTCCCAGCATTTTTTTAACACTGCCCAGTTGCAAACGTGATATTTATTTACAACAATTGAATAATAAGAAGTTAATATTGTGGTATATATTAGACACAATATTGTCTGATTTTGCTAAATTGTGTATGTGAAAATATTACCTATAAAGCCACAGAAGAACTGTTGTGCGTCTCCTAATAAAACACAATAGGTGTTGGACTTGAAGCAGCACTGCACAGATTCTGTGTGACATCAAAGTACCGCGAGAGCGATTAGACAGCACTTTAAAAAAAAATTTTTTAATGTCAAATAGGTCTTGCTGTTTTGCTTTTTTGTTAAAGCAGTGTTGCTGTTGTAAAGTTATACAGCTACAGTTGTGTTGCTGGGTTTTAAAGCAGGTTCGATTTTTTTTC
>NW_015505310.1:2233125-2256178 GCF_001515645.1 Sinocyclocheilus grahami | reverse complement strand
AGGTGTTTGACTGAAGCAGCACTGCAAACCATTCTGTGTGACATCAAAGTACAGCGAGAGCGATTGTTTTGCTTTTTTGTTAAAGCAGTGTTGCTGTTGTAAAGTTGTACAGCTACAGTTGTGTTGCTGGGTTTTAAAGCAGGTTTGATTTTTCTTTCTTTTTTATCACTCTGTATTTACAGGATTTCACTGTCCACTCTGTTCAAATGTGGATGAATGGCTACACATAGATGTGGGCACCCTGTCAGAGCTGTGCGAGATCACTACCATCCTGCTTTTGTGGGGGTGGGTATAGGGTGTTAATTTTTCCCCCATAGGTTTTTAACGTTCTAAAAGCGCTTTATTCCAAAGATACTACAAGCTAGTAGGTGTAATGTATTGTAAGTTGCTTCAGAAGTATTGCAAGTATTACGTACAACAATAAAACAGTGCATTGACATAAAAAAGGAAATTTACTTTTGGTACTTAAGTACTTTTAAAAGCAAGTACTGCTGTACTTTTACTTAAGTAAAAATCTGTCTTTACAACTTTTACTTGTAATGGAGTAATATTTGACCAGCAGTATCTGTACTTTCACTCAAGTAATGGAGTTGAGTACTTTGTCCGCCTCTGCTGTTTTCATATATCTTGTTGGGCTACTGTCAAGGCTGGGCAGTTTCGTGATAGTGGTCACCATTACTGGCAGAATGATTATGCATGTGCAGTCCTGGTAATGTGGTCTCTCTTTGCCATTATTCTTCATGGAATCCCTCCTGTCAAGACCAGTATTCAGTAGCTGCTCACCAGCATGTGTTGTGTTTTTGACGTTGGTATGCTTGTCTCTCGACCAAGGAGGTCTGGAGAAAATATTCTTCAGCCCATTGTCATTCATCTAAATGTCTGTTGCTCAGCTGGTGCACAAAATCTGATATAAAATCTGCAATCTTTGCGCTCTTTTCTGGACGCAATTGTTTTTGAGCCAATTACTTGAGCTGTTAATGCCACATGTTTAAAATATACCCATTTTGATGCTTTTGAAATGATTCTTAAAAATATTCCCCCCGAATATCTGTCTCTTTTAAAACATACTATGTTACACTGGTTCTCAACCAGGGGCCCGGGGTCTACTAGGGGGACTCGGCAAACATCCAAGGGGACCTTGATATATAAAATAAGGTGAATATAATATACAAAAAAGGCAAAAAAAAAACTAAACAAACAACTAAAACTAAAAAAAAATTTACGCTCCAAAACAACATTTTTTTCTTTAAAGAAAGATTTTCCACTGTCTAAAATATGTATAATTAAGTGCATTTTTATTACGAATATACATTCTCTAAGCTCTAAAACTATAATTGAGTAGAAAATGTGAGTATAATATATCTACTGGATGGGAAAATGTAATTTATTTGTTAAAAGAAAGAAAAGATAGATCATCCAGACCATCACTAAACCAGAGTGGAAATTCATGTTTTTTCAGCAGGGGTCATCACAGTTTAATAATATTTTATAAATAAACTCATGAATAAAAATCTTCAACCTTTTAACAGGCAAATCACGATTGAGGAAGGCGAGCAGCGGGCCAAGGAGCTGAGTGTGATGTTTATCGAGACCAGTGCCAAGACAGGCTACAATGTCAAACAGGTGAGTTTTACCTCAACACCTCACTCTGTCAGTGGAAAGAGCGGCCACAGCGTGTAGGTATGAGAAATGCTCTGCGTTTGTTCTGATTCCTCTTCTGAGATGCAGTTGAAAGCATGATTCAGGATGACTAAGCACTGAGGTGGGAGAGATAGAGATGTGATGTTATAAAATAGTCAACAGTGTTAATTATTAATATTAATAAACCTATATTCATACTTTATTAATATAAAATGTGCAGTCAGGTTTATTTTACAACTGCTTTGAACACAATCTTCCGATCAGAATTTAGAGTCAGAACTTTCCATTTTACAATTACAGTTTGAAACATACACAAAACACATGAGGCTTATAGTCCTGTCATTCTTAAAATTAAGAAGCTGTGTTATTGTGCATTGTTCCATCAGCTGTACTGGACACTAAGCCTTTATTCTTCTCAAAGCCATGTATCACTGTTTCACAGGAGCTTAACACTGACAGTACAAGACAACACTAAAAGACTCTAAATCTCTGACACAACATATTATTGTCACCAAACGTGGAGCTGACTTGTTCCAGTCTCCATTACAAACAGATAATTTCTCAAATCCAAGCCTTTACATTGTTGCACATGTATGTGTGTGTGGTTGACTGGAGCATGTGCTTGCAGACTTGTGTTGCCTGGAGCAGGGAACTGAATTCATCTGAGATTACGATCAATACTGAAATTTTCTTATTTATTTCTCCAATAACAACAACATTAGTTAAACTGATTACCTCGCAGAGGTAATTACAAAATAATGACTCAAACATTGATTGAAGAATTGCAGGGTGTCAGATCCTTTCCAGGATGAAATTGAAATCTTGTGTAAATAATACAATGCTCAACAAGTTTTGATGATGATGATGATAGGGTCATTTGTTGTATACCAGTGTTTCATTGCTAATAATATTAAGTTTCATTATAGATGCATAGCAAGAACATTGTTTATTTTCAGTTTTGAAAAAGTCCATACTTTAGTATAGTATAATAAAGTGATTCATTTTCTTCTCAGTCTTAATTTGAAAACCAATGAAGTGGTTATTTTACATGCAGTGAAGTGTGTTTACATGTGTGGAGCTACTGAACCGTATTTTGAGGACAAATTTGTACCCATAAGTGAGCTAAAACTAACAAACCTCCCAAAACATTATGTTGGGGACACCATCATTTGTAAAAACAGTACAAAATGTTAAGGAAATAAAATTTTATTTTTGTATTTTTTGTAAAACTGTAGCAAGTTTTCTATTAGGGTTAGGTTATAGGTAGCTCTATATAAAACAGATTGTCCTCCATTTAGTATTAGAATCCCCAAGAAAACACAAGTATTGCTTTGAAGAACAGGCAACTAAACAGAGACAAAAAGATGAATGAGAGAGAACATAAAATTGCAAAAGTTGTTGTACATAAATATGTTAGCTAACAATTACACAGTTTTGTTATGCTAACAGCTGATTTGTAAAATGAAAAATGTGACACTGTATGCCATGGACGCATGGGCCTGTCTGTGTTTTTCTTAATTGGAATGGTTTTGAATTCTTTTGTTTTTGTCCCAGCTAGATTATGGCTCTCTCTGTCTTTCCTGTCAAAAACAATGACCTGAAGGTAGTTAACAAAATGAGTCTTTTTTTCTGACCCTTTCTGCTTAATGGTCCAGCATGTCCCATTTCCCTGTGGCTCGTCCACTGTGATTGATGGCATGAAATGAGAGGGGTGGTGTTGGCTGCATAAGCTAACTGCCCTGTTTGATATGATGGGGAGTGAGTGGGGCTATATATCATTGCGGTATAGCCTCATATAGCTTCTGGGAACAGCCCTTTATAGAGGATGGCTGTAATGGAGGTGTGTGGTGGGCCATTAATTGCTCTGCTAGGAGTGGTATGCTAGCAATGCATCGCAAGTTTTAGAAGGCAGAGCCAGACTAAGTGCTTTTTGCTGTCCCTTTATCATCTTCTACACAGAGTCCGCTTTAAAGGTCAGCAGGTGTTTTAGTCTGTGACATTTATGATTCTGAAAAGAAGTAGTTGCATGGTATCTTCATTTCTATTACTATATATAACAGGGCAGGTCTGCTTCAATGCACCAGAGAAAGTCCACTTTGCTCCAAATCGCTTTTTTACAGGTTTAAAAATGGTTCAGCTCATGTTTGCTGCTAGAAGGCTGCACAGTATGACACAGGGCCGTTGCAAGACTATTCCAAGTATTTTTGACTCTATGTAAAGTATACCACATAAAGGAAATAACCAAGAAAATATGCTGATATTTACTTATATACTCTATTTCAAAGCAAGCAGTGTTCTGTTGGTCAACTCAGCAAATTCATGTGACCAGCTGAACCTGTTTTTCGAAATTTTTCACCCAATTGCATAATTGCTTCTAAAATGACTTTTTAAAATGGTTGCAGAGCATATCTTGCTACCCACTGACTTAACAGACAACATTTTTGTATGAAGTGTTCTGGTTACTGTCACAGCTGAAGTCTCTAACAGCATTCTCTTTTCTCCTGCAGCTGTTTCGACGTGTGGCAGCTGCCCTTCCAGGAATGGAGAGCATGCAGGAGACAAGCAAAGAAGGCAGTATCCTTTCAGTGAGCTCAAAACCAAACCAATTCAACTATTCAGATCCAATGTCTAAATGTAGTGCACTACTGTATGTAATCAGGTTACTCTGCTGCACTCTACTTTACATTTAATAATATATCAATCAGCAAGAACTGACTGAATTTCAGTTCTCTTACATATGACCGCTAGCACATTGTTTCCCTGCTCTTTTTGTCTTATGTACTCCCACAGCGCCATCAATAAGTACTACTTCACTGTTATTTTATCTCATACAGGATTTTATGTAGCATTTTTTACCAAAGGGGTCATATGACGATGCTAAAAATAACATTATTTTGTGTAATGCAATGTTTACGTGGTTTAAGGTTAAAAAAACACATTATTTTCCATGTACCGTACATTATTGTTGTTCCTCTCTGCCCCGCCTTTCTGAAATGCGTCGATTTTTACAAAGCTCATTGTTCTGAAAAGTGTGGTGTGCTCTGTTTGGCCAGCTATCCAGTGCGTTGTGATTGGCCGAATACCTCATGTGTGTGACGGAAATGTTACGCCCCTTACCATATTTGGAAACACACAGTGTCTCCACGACATAACAGCGGTGGAAACAATACTACAGCGAGAATAAAAGTTACGCCTTCTTTCGTTGTGTATACATTTGGCCAGTGTTATGCAAATATTCCCACACAGTGACGTAGATTTGTGGGGGTGTGTTTGAATGAGGCGTTTTAGGAAGGCATAGACGAGTCTTAACTTTTAGAAAGAATATCTCTTTGGGTTTGAGACTTTAATCTTTGCGACTTTACGGATCTTATATATGCACGAACAGCTTGCAACACTCCAAAGACAAAGGAAAACATGAAATCGTGTCATATGACCCCTTTAATCTTATTAAAGTCACAAAAATAGTTGATACAACATGTTTTGAAAAAGAGGGCGTGCTACACACTATGACTTTTATGTCATAAAAGATTTTTACCTGGGAGTTTTAAGCATTGTAACTGATCAAGGCACCATAAATACAGGTAGAAGTTGAAGTGAGGCTCATCATATTACAAGAACAGCTGCTTCTCGTTCTGGCACGGATGCAAAATCAGTATCAAATGCAAATCACAATTAGGAGTGGCTTTCAACTGGCCTGCTTCAGTACACACATTTTTCACTGAATATTTAATTGAAGTAAACAAAAAAATCCTAGAATCAAACATTCAAATTCATTCAAATGAATAATTTTAACATTTAGTATATAATGTAACATTCAGGCAATAATATATCATGCTGCACACATTCTGGCACAATCCAAACATTGCATGTGAACCCAAATATTCCTCTAACGTTAATATAGGTTTCTCTTTGGGAACCGATTTCTAACATTATAGGAATATTCTTTTTTGTTTTATTTTATTACCAAAAATTAACATTTCTAGAATGAGGTGGCCAAAAATGAGTTTTGGCTTGCATAGTTTTGTTAATGATTTTTGAGGATCAGGTTGTGTCACACGACTCTTCCATGTTTGCATCAGTCTAATGTCTAGATTTGTCTGATGGATTTGCACCAAACTACCGTGACTGGATACACAGCCTTTGACATCAAAAACAAGAACTATGTCTTGCCTTTACTATGAAAGGTTTTTTAAAGCATACAAATTTTTTCTTGTCCAAGTACAATTTTACAGTTATTTGCATTTTTATTTGCATTTAGTATTGTTTTCCCCTCTTTTCTGTGACCCTATGCCACACGTTTTTGGATCACAAACCACTAGCTGAGAATCACTGATATAGACACAATGCAGTTTGCAAGGAGTTGAGGTGCATGTGCAGGCAGCATGAGGTTACAGTTCTGTGTTGTATTGCAAGAGTTTCCCAGGCTTTAGAGCTCTGGCTATTATCAGTCGAGTCAGACTCCAGATACTGACACAAGGTCAGCCAATGTCATAAAACAGTTTACTGACATTCGCTGTGTGTCACAGACCTTTGTAATTGCTCAATGATGGACAGCCTCTCTGTTCCATTTTACTTTCCTTTTAGATTTGTTATGACTAATGCAACACTTAAATATTAGGGTCTCAGCAGGATACAGCAGATTGTCATAAGTCATAAGCCTCCATAAGTATCCAACTCTGATTACTGTTTTGTTGTCCAGTATCTTGACACAGTATGTCCTTGAGACATCCTTTAAAACAAGACAAACTGGTAACACCTTACAATAAAGTCCCATTAGTTAACATTAGTTAATGCATTAAATGTTTGAATGAAAACATTGTTTTACAGTATTTATTTTTCTTTGTTAAATACAACTGTTAGCTCAGGTCCATTAAATGATATTAAAGGATACTACTTTTTTTGTTTTTTACTATGTCGAAATAACATTAACATTAACTAAGATAAAATAAATGCTTGATTTTTTTCCTCATAGTTAGTTAACAGATGTAATTAACTAATGGTAACAGATGAAATCTTATTGTAAATTGTTACAGATAATTGTGTAAGATAATACTAGTTACAGTTACTATTTTTTTTTTTTTTTGGAAGTACAAGTATGCATGCAAGGATATGTGGCCTTAAGAAACCCCCTCTTTTATAAAATAACCTGCACCATCACTAAGACATTCTAAAATAGATGTTGATAGTGGCTTGTCCTGAGGAAGTTCGCCCCCAAAAATAAACATTTTCTGAAGATTTACTCACCCTCAGCCCATCCTTTAGCAGAACACATTTGGAGAAATGTAGCATTACATCTCTTGCTTGGATCTACTGCAGTGAATGTGTGCCATCAGAATGAGAGTCCAAACAGCTGATAAGTAATCCACCCCAGTCCATCAGTTAACATCTTGTCAAATGAAAAGCCTTAATAAACAAATTAATCATTAAGTTGTTTTTAACCTCAAACTGTTGCTTCCGGCTAAAAGTCATCTATCTATTATATTGATTTCTCCATTCAAAAAGTTGTCTTGTCTGAATCAGAAGAGAAATATGCACAGATCAAGCACCGTTTACAAGCAAAGACAGTCCAAAACATTTAAAATATGTTGGTGGATTTTGATGTGAGAGGATGACAGGGGGTGTACTTTTTCACTGGATGAAGCATTGTTATGAATTATGGACTGGTATTTTCGCCGGAAGTGACTGTTTGACGTTAAAATGCCTTTAATGTCTTCATATCTTTCCTAAAACAATGTTTCATTAACATGGTAAGAAAACTGTTTATAGAACAAGAGTAAACAATCAACTAATAATAATTACATAATTTATAATAATAAAAAATATTACATAAAAACAAAAAAAAATTAATACTAATCTCAGCAGCTAATACTTCACCATACAACACATGGTGATTGTCAGTAACCATTTTTATCTTTGTTACAAAGTAGGCCATGTTTACTAGGTCTTTTACTTTGCATATAAAATAAGTGCATGTACAGCAATACAACCTGTCCATGTTGACATCTGCATAGTTTGCCTATCTTCTGACTGATTACACCAAAATCCTGTAGCTGGATGGGATGCACAGCCTTTGACATTAACAGTTGTGTTTTCACCTTCCTTTTAAAGTTGAATTGACATTAGAAAGTTCCAAAGTACTTAAAGTATGCCGTAGTCATTGTACAACAGTTCTGTATCAGCATAGAGCTGTACTATTCTAAGTGATCCTATAGATCTGTAGTGCACAGTTGTGTCGGTTGATATCTAATATTAATTTATTCTGTCTCATTTGTTTGACTGAGTAAAGTCTAATTTACAAAGGTGAGGTTTTGGTGGGTATACTTCTCGATTACTCTTTCATGTTATTTGCACCATGAAATTCAAATATTGGCCTTGTTCCACTCTGAGGCTAATTTATTTTCCTCTCATTACGTTTTCTGTCACATTCAGTCACTTGTTATTAGTGGCAGTGGGAAGTCTATTGCTATGGTAACAAGAAACTTTTCTCTCTTCATTATCTGTGTGAATATTTTTGCAGCAGAATAGGATACATTTCCAGTCCAGTAAGTTTGAATGACACAAGGTTTGTTTGTTTTTTGGGCCTGTTACAGGTGCAGAGTGTGTATATTGTGTTCTATGCGTGGGGTGTATGTTTGCATGTGTGCAGTCATAATAGCAAAGAGCCATAGAGATATTACAGCACTGAGTATCCATACAGACATGGAGAACAAAATAGAGGCATAAAATTTGGGTCCACTTGTGTGTAGTAGAGGTACTTTTGGTAATTTCATAATAAATACAGTTATGTCTATAAATATAATTTGAAGAGAATGTTACAGCTTGAAATGCAATCTGATCATGTGTCCTGATGCTGGTGAGACAACTTTAAAATGCAGTATCCAAACCCTTCATTCCCAGTTGGAGGCACGATAAAACAAAGTTAAAATTGATCCAGTATAATATGATGCATCCTACACTATATAGAAAATATAGTGTTGTGAGACATGGTTTTTACTAGATCTAAACTTTTTAGGTTGTACAAGCCAGTCATTAAGCCAGCCACCATAAATGTAAAAAAACGAAACAAACAAAAATACCGCTTGACCATTGAGAATTTTACATTGGTAAGCTTTGCTCCTCGACTTTTAAAGGGCACCTAATATGCAAAATTCACGTTTACGTTGTTTGAAAATAAATGTGTTGGCAGTGTGTGTACACAACCACCATAATGATCAAAAACCTACCCGCTCCTTTTTTAATCCCCATGAATCATAAGCAGTGTCTCAGAACAAGCCGTTCACAGAATCTGTAAAATGTGATGTCATATTTTACAAGCCCCGCCCACAACTGTTACTGCCATATTAGCAGAGACCCCGCCCAGAGTGAGCCACACAATACACCATATTTATCTTCACACTAGAGCATTTAGAAGCAGCATTCTAGTAAGAAATATCTTCTTATTACAGCTATGGAAGTTATTCAGTCCAGAGCAGTGAGTAATTTTCGGTTTTAATTTTATTCTTTGGGTCATATTTACAGCATAGACAGCAGTATAGGTATTGTATATTACGGTGCTGTCACTTAATACTAGGGCTGTCAGTCAATTACATTTTTTTATCTAATTAATCACATCCTTTTTCTGTGATTAATCGCGATTAATTGCACACTTCATGAAATTAAGCATAGACCATTTATCTTGTTTCAAATGTTTATTTTGTCATAATTTGCTGTATCCAGCAAAGTAAACCAAAAGATTGAAGGGTGATTCTCAAAAATCTGTATTTTCTACAAGTTTTTTTTCAAGATAAATAAAAAAAGACACTTAGAAACTCTAAAAGGACACCAAAGAACCAAATGATATAAGGAGCCTATAAGCACATATGAAAGTGAATTTGATATTATGTGTACAGTACAACTCCAAAGAGCTTTTTTACATTTTAGAGAAGCCAAGTTGCGATACCGAACAGGACCACATGGAGATGAAAAAAACCCTCAACCAACTGCCTGGTGACTGCATAGATCTACTACAGTACTCGGATCCATTCCGTATAACTAAACACAGCAACATAAACATGACAAATCAGGACACCAAAGAACCAAATGATATAAGGAGCCCATATAAGCACATATGAAAGCATAATAAAAATCTGAATTTTATAGTATGTGTACAGTGCAACAGCAAAGAGCTTTTTTACATTTTAGAGAAGCCAAGTTGCGATACCGAACAGGACCACATGGAGATGAAAAAAACCCTCAACCAACTGCCTGGTGACTGCATAGATCTACTACAGTACTCGGATCCATTCCGTATAACTAAACACAGCAACATAAACATGACAAATCAAAACATTATCGTGAATGTGTGTGGAAACAACGTGAATGTATGGAAATATCTGTGCCTGTGCATAAATACAATGTGCGATCAGTGCGTCGAGCACTCATACATGCATTTATTATAACAGACTCACACGTGCTTACTGTATGACTCCTGTACGCCACCGCAGTCATCTTTACCTTGATTGCAGTCTTCATCCATCAAAACTTTACTAGCGAGACTGGTTAACCAGTCGAGAAAACGTAGTTTGCGTCTGATCTGGCCAAACAGCGGTGGGATGTATTGACAATCCGTTCAGCCTGTACTTCACACAGCGCAACGTGTGAGAGCTTGGGCTCTTCAGAGACAATCACAGAATATGACAGAGCTTGTGTTTTAAAGCGAAACACACCGGAATGAATAATTCACTGAAAACGCAACGCGAGTCTCTGTTCTCTCTGCAATCTCTGATGTAATCAGCCTGGTTTCTGAATTTTATAGTATGTGTACAGTGCAACAGCAAAGAGCTTTTTTACATTTTAGAGAAGCCAAGTTGCGATACCGAACAGGACCACATGGAGATGCCAAAAAAAACCCTAAACCAATCGCCTGCTGACTGCATATATACACGGATCCATTCCGTATAACTAAACACAGCAACAAACATGACAAATCAAAATATTATCGTGAATGTGTGTGGAAACAACGTGAATGTATGGAAATATCTGTGCCTGTGCATAAATACAATGTGCGATCAGTGCGTCGAGCACTCATACATGCATTTATTATAACAGACTCACACGTGCTTACTGTATGACTCCTGTACGCCACCGCAGTCATCTTTACCTTGATTGCAGTCTTCATCCATCAAAACTTTACTAGCGAGACTAGTTATCCAGTCGAGAAAACATAGTTTGCGTCTCATCTGGCCATACAGCGGTGGGATGTGTTGACAACCCGTTCAGCCTGTACTTCACACAACGCGACATGTGAGGGCTCGCGCTCTTCAGAGACAATCAAAGAATGACAGAGCTCATGTTTTAAAGTGAAACACACTGGAATGAATAATTCACTTAAAACGCAACGCAAGTCTCTGTTCTCTTTGCAATCTCTGATGTAATCTAATCAGCCTGGTTTCCTTTATATTAACGCTGTTTTGGACGGATTGTTTGAATGCATTCGCTTACTGGATCATTGGACTGAAATCTTTCCCAGAGTTTAGCAGCTTAAAATGATCTAATCGCAAGCATAGAAGCAAAATTGGGTTAAAGGGTCAGAATAGAAATTGTGCTTCAGTAATTTTGCGTTAATTGCGTAAAATTATTTTAGCGCGTTAAGGATTGTTAAATGAATCGCATTCGTTAATGATGACAGCCCTACTTAATACACAGATCTAATATAAACATGCAATTTCTTTCCCAGCTGTTTAACTTCACAGACATAACCGACTGTGTTTTTGTAACTTATGTGTGTATTTGACAGTTTAAGCACAGTAAGACATGAAATCCAACTTTAGTTTAGTTTAGTACTCGCATGCTGTGTGACAGCCGCTTTCTGTGTGCTTGCTTCAGATGTGTGTGCTCTGAAAACCGTATAGGCCTATCAGAATTATAAACTAATATGGCTTTAAAATGCATGATTTCAGCATGATAGACATGATAATCAAAACCAAACATGTTTTTGGCAGAGTATCTGAGGTACCAGCTGTAAAAGCACAGCCCTATTCTGGAAAAGGGGGCGGGAAGCAGCAGCTCATTTGCATTTAAAGATACAGAGTGTTTTTGCTTCCACTCAAAATGGGGATTTTCAAAATGATATAATAAATGATCTGTGGGGTATTTTGAGCTGAAACTTCTCTGGGGAAACCCGAGACTTATATCTTGTAAAAAGGGGCATAATAGTTAATTAACACATTTTCCTGCATTCAGTTTAGTCAGGTAAGGCTACTCATTGTTTAGGAGCACTTCTGCCTTTGAGTTACAAACTTCACAATTGAAGTTGAACATTTTTAAAGCAAACTAAAGGGTTAGTTCAGTGTACTTGGGTCTCGTACGTCAAGCAGATACACACAGGTTAAGCTTTTTTGAGGTGGCAAAGTTTTGCTTGCGTGGATTGCAACCCAGAGGTAGAAATCTCAAAGGTTTCATTGAAAATGTTTTATTTGTGTTTCGAAGATTAATTAATTATTATGGGATTGGAATGACATGAGGGTGAGCAATTACTAACAGAATTTTCATTTTGGGGGGGAACTGTATTATGTGTTACACAATACAAGTATGAAGTCTTTTATCGTTAATATTAATAAAGTTATGTGACGTTTTGATCGTATTGGCTGAAACATTTTGGGGTGTTTGCAAATTAATTCAATAAATATAGAAACCTACTATGGATAAAGTCATGACTAATGAATATGCATTATGTTACTTGCTCTCAGGAGGTTACAGAGCAATGTCTGTGTAACCCAATTAATATTCATACAGTATACCTTAATTGAACTTTGGGAAATGATACACAGTAGAACCCAGAGTAAACGGCGAGCCTTTAACGCACGTTAAACACATTGTGTCGGAAACGGCGGTAAAGTTAGTTTGACGTTTGACATTCATTAGACATTCGGGTTTTTTGCCAATTAAACTCTTTGCAGCTTTTATGTTTTGAGCCCAAACTAACTCAGATAGACATAAATATATGCCCTTTATGTTGCACAAGGCTTAATTTCTAGGAATTAAAAAAATAATAATTAACCATTTAAATTAATTAAACAATTTAACTACGTGACGTTATAATATAAAACCAATACTAAAATGTTTGGGAAAACATACCTGTTATCGCACAAAGCTCCGTTTTTTTCTCAGTTTTTTACAATTTTATGTTTTTTTTTAATAAAAATTTTACAACTTTTAATGTATGCAATAATATAAATCCATTAAACGACAATACCATTTGATCTAAAGGTATGAAACCAACTGTAAAATATTCAGAATAATATTCCCTATAATGCACAAGTCTTGGTTTTCCTGATTATGCCTTTATTGTTTTTATATATAGTACTGAAACCATATTTGTCATGCTTTATATACTGTACCCACTTAAATGAATTAAACTCTGACACAGTTTGAGATAAAAAGGTATCAAACCAACTGTAAAATATTCAGAATATTATTCCCTACAATGCACAAAGCTTGGTTTCTCAGATTATGCCTTTACTGTTTTTATACATAGCACTGAAACCATATTTTTCATATGCTTTATATACTGTATCCACTTAAATTAATTAAACTCTGACACAGTTTGAGATAAAGGTATCAAACCAACTGTAAAATATTCAAAATATTATTCCCTATAATGCACAAGGCTTGGTTTTTCAGATTATGCCTTTATTGTTTTTATATACAGTACTGAATCCATATTTGTCATGTTTTACATACTGTACCCACTTAGATTAATTAAACTCTCACACCGTTTGAGATAAAGCTATCAAATCAACTGTAAAATAGTCATAATATTATTCCCTATAATGCACAAGGCTTGTTTTTTCAGATTATGCCTTTACTGTTTTTATATACAGTCCTGAATACATATTTTTCATATGTTTTATATACTGTACCCACTTAAATTAAAGTCTGACACCGTTACAGATAAAGTTATCAAATCAACTGTAAAATATTCAAAATATTATTCCCTATAATGCACAGGGCTAATTTTTCAAATTATGCCATTAGTATTTGTGTATATTGAAAGCATATGAAAAGTAGAGATGCAAAAGCCCTTACGTTCCATCTGAAATGTTCTTCTAAAATGAGCATTTGTATCACGCTCCCATGTTTAGGTAAAGCACTTTCACTTTAATGGCAATCAATGTTATTTTCTTTGTGAAATGGCTGAATAAAAATGTATAATCTCAGGGAAAAAAAGGTACAACAAGGTTTTTTTTGTTTTCACATTAACTTGTGCATATTAGTACCCTAAAGGTACATATTAATACTTTAAAGTTCCTGTGAACTGGAATTTGCAACCGGCTTTGCTTATTTTTATAGTTGTTTTGATACCTTTATCTCAAACTGTGTCAGAGTTTAATTAATTTAAGTGGGTACAGTATATAAAACATGACAAATATGGATTCAGTACTGTATATAAAAACAGTAACGGCATAATCAGAAATAAAACAAGCCTTGTGCATTATAGGGAATAATATTTTGAATATTTTACAGTTGGTTTGATACCTTTATCTCAAACTGTGTCAGAGTTTAATTAATTTAAGTGGGTACAGTATATAAAACATGACAAATATGGATTCAGTACTGTATATAAAAACAGTAAAGGCATCATCTGAAAAAAACAAGCCTTGTGCATTAAATTGAATAATATTTAGATATTTTTAGTTGATTTGATACATTTATCTCAAACTGTGTCAGAGTTGAATTAATTTAAGTGGGTACAGTATATAAAACATGACAAATATGGATTCAGTACTGTATATAAAAACAGTAAAAGCATAATCTGGAAAAGCAAGACTTGTGTATTATAGGGAATACTATTCTGAATATTTGACAGTTTGTTTGATACCTTTAGATCAAATGGTGTTGTCGTTTAATGGATTTATATTATTGCATACATAAAAGTTGTAAAATTAGTATAAAAAACATAAAATTGTAATTCCAAAAACGGAGCTTTGTGCGATAACAGGTATGTTTTCCCGAACATTATAGTATTGGTTTTATATTATAACGTCACGTAGTTAAATTGTGTAATTCATTTAAATGGTTAATTATTATTTTTTTTTTTTTATTCCTAGAAATTAAGCCTTGTGCAACATAAAGGGGCATATATTTATGTCTATCTGAGTTAGTTTGGGCTCAAAACATAAAAGCTGCAAAGAGTTTAATTGGCAAAAAACCCAAATGTCTAATGAATGTCAAACTAACTTTACCGCCGTGTGTCGGAAAGACACTATGTTCTCTGACAAAAACAAAACATCTCTCTTGTGGAAAAAAGACAGAACACTCAGCTCAGGATCTAACGTTATCCTCACTGTGTTTAAAGCTCTTATTTGGTTTTATATGATAAATGTATATGAATGAGGCTTAATGCGACAGATTTAGTCAAATTAATTAAACAAATCATTTTACCGGACGCCATTAACCAAACTACACACATCAGACCACTCACCACTTCGCCATTTGTTCATGAATGCAAACATGAGCACATTACATTTCTGAGAGTCAGCGTAACGGGAGCAGCTGGTATGACTGAGCAAGTATAAAAGCCCCCCTGAACCCGCATAACTCTCAGGAACACCAGTTAACATTAATTTGAAATTATTTTATGTTGGTAAGGAAAGAAATTTCCCAAGAAAGGCTACAAGCGTTATTTTGCTTTTCGGATGATGACCACTAGATGGCACGCGTTCACTTTGCTGGCAGATGTCAACTCACAATAAATAAACCGAATAAAAGTGTAAAATAATAAGTGCTGTCAAAATATTCAGCTCTTATCTGCTAATATGCCAAAACAGTGTTTTCTGTATTATGTTATGCTGTGTATAAAGCCTTCTGTAGATATAAAGGTGCCAAAAATATTCAATACAGAAGCATTTATGGCTGCAGTTGGGAGAGGTCAGTACTTATGTTCCTGCTCATTACAAGTTATATTCCGAATATAAAGATGTAATGAGCAGGTGCATAGGTATAAGAATAATTCGTTTGATAAATGATCATTAAATTTAATATTAAATATAAATCTTATTTTAAAATAAAGCATTACAGATAGGCTAAGTCTTAACTATAGCCAGTCTCCCACAAAAAAAGAAAAGAAATAGCTTGTAGTTGATTTTTTATGTTATGTTCACATTCATTGTCTGATGTAAATTCTTGATGTATTGAAGTTTTTATTCCTTAACAGCAATCTCCAGTGATTGACATTAAATTGGACAAACCACAGGAGCCTCCAACTACTGAGGGCGGATGTTCCTGTTAATAGCTCACATCTGATTTACAGCATCATCTACACCACATGCTTGTTGTGTTGCTTCCTCTTGGTTAGCTTCCAGTTGTGTTTTCAGATTGGATATTTGGCCTTCCCATCTGACTTTAGTAACTGGTTGGAATCAGTGTTACATCGATTTCAATTGTAAAATAGTATACTTTAGTAACAAAATTGCCAAAAATCTTAAAAATTCGAAAAGTAAAGGGCAAAAATCAACATAGATGTAGACTATGTCCAACATATATACTTTTTGAAAATGTAGAGAGGTAGATTTTTTTCTTTGTTTTGTATTTTTGTATACAAGGATGAGCACTAAAACAGATTCAGACAATAAATTCTATAATTTTGCCATAAAAAGCAGGATTTCAAAAGAAAGAGGGCAATTCAGACTACTAATAACCCACAAAATACGGAAAACATGCATGTTAGCCATTTTTAAAAGTATCATCTCAATCCTGCTGTCTACTGTGCACAAGATTATGTGAATGCGTACGTTTTTTTCTGACTCAATGCACTTCATGAAATCAATTTATTTTAGCCTTTTTCTTGCTGTGACAAAACTTGAAATTTTAAGTTTCAGGCCAAGTGAGTTTGTGTAAATGTGTCATTTCAGATCCCTTAAAACCTTTCCAAATTATGTGTGATTTAAAAAAAATCTGTTTATGTACAGTTCATGTCTTAATTACACGGTTTATTGAATGTTTACAGCATATTTTTTTCTTTAGAATTTCCTGTTCACAATGAAAGCAAACAGCTTGTGCAAACAACCTGATAACAAGAAAGGATTCTCTTTCTTTGGTGTAATGTTTCTTATTCTTTAACTAAATTAGGGCATTTAGTGTATTGCAGATAGTCGGAAGACTATGGACGTGACAGGATCAAATCATGCATCTAAACTTGGTCATTCATTTTTAATTGATTAGAATAATTCATTTGCACGCTAGCAGTTTCCACACTGATTCATCAAACAGTCCAATTCTATTGTAAATATCAGCTGTCGCTTCCAAACAGGCTTTAATTTTAGAAATGCAAAGATGGGACATTCCTTCAAAAAATAACTGTAGTTCACTTTTAAGAATTAGCATTATGCAGCATTATAGTGTTTGCCTTGTGTAGGAACCCACTCATGTCTACAGCTGCTCTTTGGGCCAGTCAATTGTAGTGCACTGACCAGGGGGACACAGATTGTGTAGTATATCAATTTATTTGAAATGTATTTTGTGTGAATCCTTAATGCACTTTTTCAAGAAAGGAAGATGTAAATGTTTCATAATTGCTGTCAAACATCTGTCCTTGAAACCACTTTAGAGTTCAAACTGGTAGCGTACATCTCTGTGAAAATCTCTCGAGGGTCACTGTACAGATAAACTATTTGTAAAGTTGCTTCACATAATGCCAGATACGAGTCAAGACTAGCTATTTGTGACGTCGAGGAATTGTGAGTAGGAACACATGACATTAGCGCCCCGAATCCAAGCAAAATGTTGAAATGCCAAATTTCCCCTACTAAATCCAGCAGCATTTAGTTGGAATGGAAGGTAAACTCCACTGAATCGACTGACTCATCCAGCACAGTAACACCCTTTGCTTTCTGCTTTTGGATAGTTTGAAATTTTACAGGGAAAATTAGATTTGTCTGTGCCAATGCTTTCTCACATCACAGAGCTTCGGAAAGATGTCACGTAACGGAAGCTGGATGGGGGTATTTATTGGTTTGGTTTACATTTTGTTTTCTGTCTTCTAAAAAAAAAGAGGTTCTCATTTGAATTTAATGGGGTGCGGATACGCACCGTGTATGAAATCATATCATCAGTGTACCTGTACCGGTAGTCATTGTAATTGACACGACGCTACATCAGCCTTGGGTGAATGTCTGTGCGTGAGTTATGCTTTTAAGGGTGCAACCATTCCCTGTGTATATGTTTTAGCTCAGTGGAGCCAGCCTGATTGATTCAGAGCTAGCTTTACCATTCACACTGTATAGAAATCTAGCATGTTGGTCCAAATCAGTAAAATCAATAAAAGTGTCTTATTACCAAAAAAATTATATCGACTATTCTTATTTTATTTTTAATTCTTTTCTACTTAATATACTGTATATGGTCAAAGTTTGGAATAAGAATGGACATTTTTTTAATATTTTTAAAAGTTTCTTATCAACATTTATTTGATGAAACATAGAGTAAAAACAGTAATATTGTATGATTGTTATTGTAATAATATTTCACAATATTACTGTTTTTACTGTATGTTTCATCAAATAAATGCACAGGCTAGTGACCCTTCGTACTATCACTGTGTGTGTGTGTATGTGTGTGTGTGTGTATGTGTGTGTGTGTGTATGTGTGTGTGTGTGTATGTGTGTGTGTGTGTATGTGTGTGTGTGTGTATGTGTGTGTGTGTGTATGTGTGTGTGTGTGTATGTGTGTGTGTGTGTATGTGTGTGTGTGTGTATGTGTGTGTGTGTGTATGTGTGTGTGTGTGTATGTGTGTGTGTGTGTATGTGTGTGTGTGTGTATGTGTGTGTGTGTGTATGTGTGTGTGTGTGTGTGTGTGTACAGTCGTAGCCAAAAGTTTTGGCAGTGACAAAAATGTAGTGTTTTGCAAAGTTTGCTGCTTCAGTATTTGTAGATTATTTTTCCACATTTCTATGGTATACTGAAAAACAATGATAAGCATATCATAAGTTTTAAAGGCTTTTTTGGCAAAAGAATATAATGAGTCAATATTTACAGTGTTGACCCTTGTTCTTCATAACCTCTGCAATTCATTCTGGCATGCTGGATATCAGCTTCTGGGCCAAATCCTGACTGATGGCAATCCATTCTTGCCTTCTTAGTTCATCACAATTTGTGGGCTTCTGTTTGTCCACTCGCCTTTTGACGACAGACCACAGGTTCTCTATGGGATTGAGATCTGGGGAGTTGCCTGGCCACGGATCCAAAATTTCAATGTAATGATCTTCGAGCCACTTCTTTATCACTCTTGCTTTGTGATGGTGCTCCATCATGCTGGAAAATAAATGGATCATCACCAAATTGCTCATGGATCGTTGGGAGAAGTCGCTCTTGCAGAACGTTTTGATACCATTATTTATTCAAGGCAGTGTTGCTGGGCAGAATTTAAGAGAGCCCACTCCCTTGGTTGAAAAGCAACCCCACACATGGATGGTGTCAGGATGCTTCACTGTTGGCACAACACAGGACTCATGGTAGCGTTCACCTTTTCTTCTCCGAACAATCGATTTTCCAGATGTCCCAAACAGTTGGAGGGGAGCTTCATCAGAGAAAATAACTTTGCACCAGTCTTCTGCTATACTGTATATAGATACACACACACACACACACACACACACACATAGGGATATGATATATGTATATACATATATACACAAACATTTTTAATTTTCCTAGTTTTTTCATAGTAATCTCTCTTGACTTTGTAATGTAAACATAATAAACATTCAGGAAGCTATAGCTTTTATTAGGTTGTCTTCTCAAGAATAGTAAACCTCAGGATAGAGCCTTAAGTTATAACTGTCAAATTAAGCTGTATAATTTTACACGTGAAACCTTTGCAGGACTTGTCAAAACAGGTCAAAGCTTAATCCAATATTTCTCTCAAAACAGGTTTGCATAAGTGTAAGTGAAACTAGTTGACACTCTTTATTGAAACTGTGAGACAAATTTCTGTTTGACTTCTGATCAACTGTTAGTGAGACTCATAAATCAGCAGTTATCTGTTTGATCTACATTATATACACGAGGAGCCTGTAAAGCAGCAGCACAGACGGAGACTGGTGAATTGACTCAAGGATAGTCATTTTATAGCACATTGAGATTTCTGTAGTAGAAGAATCTGTTGTCAGATATGATAACAGCTTACTAATCGGTTTTGGCTAAGCTATCTGCTCGTAAAGCCTTCTGAGGAAAAATAAAGATAAGCCTACAGTATCATATTATTCTTTCACTTTCCATGAATTCACGTCATGGAATTCTTTTGAAATGTCTTTTTTTCCAGTTTATTTCTGTATCATTTACTGCAGTTCTATATTGCTTGAGTTTAGCAAATGACTATTTCTCTGCAACATTATAGATTTTCTCAGAAAATGGCACACGCAGGTGTGTTTATAAAGACACTGTATTTGCTAATTGTAATATGAGAAACCAAAATAGTCAAAACTCTTTCAGAAATTCTACATAAAAGATGACAGATGTTTAATGAAAAAGGCATATATAATCCATTGACACGGCTGAGTGATTCCATTCTTTGGGGTTTTGGTTTGTTGCAGACCAGTGAATATCACCATATGCCAACAGTATGGAATATACTTTTGTATTTTGTATGTAATCAACCCGTTTATCTAGTTGAAGATGGAAGTTGTTTTATTTAAATCACTTACCCTATGATGTCAATCATCATCAAGTCACTGAATGCACATTAAATGGCCTTTAAAAATATATATTTTTTAAAACTGCTTGTTAAATGAGCTCATCAAGTGAAATGAAAGGATTTTTATTTTGGCATAAATTTATATTGCAATAATTTTTAACATGTTTATTGAATTTAATTTCATATCATAATTTTTCATTTGCCTTCTCAAAGACTAGTAAAAGTCATGGTATTGCATTTATTTTATTCTTTCTTTTTCATTGTTATTTTTTGAAAACAACATTTTCTTTATAATGGCATTTATCTCACAAATGTGTCTTTATATTAAAAAACGAGACGGAGGTTCATCAGAGGGGGAATGTCATTGGGGTCCTTGGTATTCAAAAGTGTGAAGCGCCCTGCTCTAGACAGCCATGTAAAACAGGATGTCAACATGTGCTGTTTAAAAAGAAACCAACAACATTTAGCAATCAGAAATTTTAATTTACAATCATTTATAAATTCTATAAATAACAAAGCTTATAATAACTTAAAAGAGTCCATTTGAGACATGGGGGTGATGTTTCATGGGGAAGATGCCATCTGCTTAGAAAGTCTTGTATCGCATCTGGGACCCTCTCTCTCTCGGGACAGCTGAAACAAATCCGGCCTCAGCAGCTGGGACAGATTAAGGGTGGAATATCTAATGAGAAGTTCCCCTCAGATGGGATTCAGACTTGTGGCTATTCAAATGGAAAATGCAGTCGCAGAAGCACATGGAGATTGGGGATTGGGTTTGTTTAAACAACCTTGTCCAGGACCGACTGTTGCTCCTGTATTTTCAGTATGCCAGGCGTAATTAGTACATGGCATATACTTTTAATGACAGCAGCAAAACATACGGAAAGTCTATTGTTTCTATTGTTAATCCTTTGTTTATGGTGTCCGTTCCACTTTTCACAAAATCTCTTCCAATGAAAGCCTTCGCCATGACATCATTTGTCTGTGTTGAGAGACAAAGGTAAAAGTTAGTGAAATTGAAAAATGTTCAGTTGTTAAAATATTTGTGTACATGATAGTATTATGATCCCCGACTAATTCGTTTTACGTTATTAAAGTGATAGTTCACTCAAAACAATGACATTTCAGCCATCATTTACTTACTATATATTGTTACATTTTGTTTCAGCTGAGCAACCTGAGGGTAAGTAAATGACAGAATTTCCATTTTGGGGGAACTATCTTTTTAATCTTTTAAACTGCATATAAAATGCCATTTTGAACTGCTGTCGATCATTGCAGTAGGATGAAGACTCACACATTGCAGGTGGGAACAATCCTCTCTTCAGGGTGCCTGGAAAAACTCATTCTCTTAAGGAAAGCTGGGAGTCGGAATTTGGGTCTGTAGTGTTTTGGCACTTGACTAAAACCAGAGACAAGAGGAAGTTAGGTATGAATGGGAAAACAAATGCATTCATTCTTGTCCTCAGGACTTATTTTCTAGCTGCTTCTACAGACACTCTGAGGTTTCTCTTTAAGTATAAAATGTGATCAGGGATTCGAGACTGAATGCTCTACTAACAAAATCACACGTAACAACGGGTGTACATTTTCTGCTAGTATTCTGGCTACTTATAAACTGAATCAGGTGATACAGAGGTTGCTGATTTAAAAGGCTCACTTGACTCTGTATATTAATTTTAGCATCTGGCTGCATGTTACACATTAGTCACCAGTCACTGAAGTACTCGGGTCAATGGAAAATAAGAATATGAGGAGAGGACAATGAAAAACATAAATCTAGTTTAAAACAACTGTACCAAGTGTGCCATTTTCAACAGAAGTTGTCATGTAGTGGTGTAACCAAGTTAAAAAGGAGGAACGTATTTTCCTTGAATAGATGTGAGTGTAACCATCTTATTATGAAAAAAAATAGAACATGTTTCAAGGAACAAACATTTGTACAAATATTATTGCGTTCTTGGGCAGTCGCACCACATGACTGAACTAACCTTGCCATGTCATAAAATGGTCAAATTATTATTATTTTTTCACAGTCATTAGGGTATGTATGGGTCTTTTCTTTTATAACATATTTATATTATTATTATTTATTACTTTTTTGAAAATTGTTTGCACCACATGACTTTAATTTGATGTACAAAAATGTTTTAAATAATAATATTTTAATAAAACTGCTTCACTGCTTTTTTAAATATGAATCATATGCCAAACTACATAATAATGTTTTCTTTTTGATTAGTTCATTCTCATAATGAGACTTTTTTCTTAATTATATCATCAGGACAGTTGCATCCACCTGACTTTTTTTTGCAGTTTTTCTGAATTGCTAAAACACATTTCTCGAAACCATCACTCATTTTCTCAAAACCTTAAACACAAATCCAAATACTCTCAAACTGAATTCACGAAACCTCTGACTCTTCCATCAAAATCAAACAATCACTGCAAAACCATTTCACTTGCACTCGAAATCAAACAGTGCTCTCAGATCACACACACACACACGAGTCAATAAAGAAAACACTACAGAGCATTCATTAGACACTACAGAGAAAAATGAAGAACACAGCATCCAGAACACTACAGAAAAAGGTATATTGCATTGAGTAAACAATTTTGTAATTCTGTAAAAAAAAAAAAGTATAGTAATTGCAACTGAGTAAGGTGAATATATTGTATAGGCAAACTGTATGTCCTGCAAGAATAGTTTTGTGCTGAATCTTGAATAGTACTGAATGT
>NW_015505310.1:2209922-2232992 GCF_001515645.1 Sinocyclocheilus grahami | reverse complement strand
AGTATAGTGTATTGAGTAAACAATTTTGTAATTCTGTAAAAAAAAAAAAAGTATAGTAATTGCAAATCAGTAAGGTGAATATATTGTATAGGCCAACTGTATGTACTGCAAGAATAGTATTGTGCTGAATATTGAATAGTACTGAATGTTTGTATATATTGAACACTTGGTTATGAACACTATTGCACTTGGCAACTGCAAAGGCCAAAAAGACCAACTACTGTAAAACTCTAAATGACAAGCATGTTACAGTACACTCAAATACTGTATGTTGTGCAATTGTAAAATCAGGGTCAATGAGAGATTCATTCTGTCTCAGCATCATGTCTTTGTGCTTGAGCCCGGCCTCAGGACTTTGTCCACATCACAAGTAATGTTGTCTTTTTTGCTAGACAGAGAAAAAACCCTGTGGTCTGACAGATCCAGCCTTGATAACACTCTCTATGCCTTACTCTTTCTCTCCTCATCCTCCACTTCTTACATGTACTCTTCCTCCTCTCCTTCTCAGATTGTTTCCATCTATTGTTTGTATAATCACTCAGTCACCTGTGCCACTTGTGCACTCTGAGCTGGCTCATATTTTGTACCGATGGTTTGATCACATCATTAGAAACAAGTGTGGACAATTTTGAATCGTTGTGTGTAAACGATGACAACTGTGCTTTAGTTGTGTTCAACTTTTGTGTTTAGCATTTTGCAGCACAAATGCATCACAGTGTGATAAGTGTTTAAGTGAATGAGAATGTGTTTAGAGTTTTGCAAAAATAGCGCATGAGATTTGCAAATAGAGCCCAACTGCCTGAACGTGTTTAAAGTTTAGCAGAAAGAGTGCTTTATTCGGCAAATTGGTTTAAGCTAGTGAGAATTTGGTTCAGAGATTGGGGTTTAGTGTTTTAGCAATTTAGAATTTTTTTTTAAATTAAGTTCCCTCCAAAAGTAACAATTTAATTAATAAATTAAAACACTTGTCAAAGAAGAAGTACGTTTATTTTAAATGTATTTCTGAATAAAATTAAAGTGACCCACTCACCATTCAGCCTGTGATGAGGGCAGCACCTGCATATTAGTGTTTTTCCCATCTTTCTCCTTTTCCTGCTCTCTCTCATCCTCTTCCTCCTCTTGCTCATCACAAATGTTGTCCCACAGTTGGCTATTGACAAAAAGAACCTCCTGCAAGCTAAGCCCTCGGTCCACACAAGTCACCTGGCGACAGAGGGGACAGCGAATGGTGCGCAGGCCGCTGTAATGCAGCCCCATTGTCTCCAGACAGGGGGTGCAGAATGTGTGGTTGCAGTGGAGGGTTCTGGGAACACGGTCGATGCGGGAGTAATGCAGGTAACAGACCCCACATTCCTGATCCTCGAACAGAACCATGGCTGAAAACTGGAACCAATGTTTTTATCTGATGTTGCTGTAGTTTTGTCTTCTGGAAATTGTTTAGCGTAATATGCAAAAACAAGAAAAAATATGCAACTTTCAAACTTACTCCATTCATATTCCAATGTTGTTTGTTGTTTTATGTTTTTTTATTAGAAAGCGGGAATGACATGATGACAGAACTTTCAGATTTGTGTGAACTAATCCCTTTAAGCACAGAAAAGCAAGTTAAAATCTTGAAGCAGATGGCAAAGCCATCGCCAGATCGACCCCCACCGACCATTCATCCTTATAGCATTCTACTCTAATGCTGCAGACCACCTGTTAGTCCAGAATATAATATTAATTTAGTTTGACCTCTGAGTGTTGACCTCTGACCCCTTTCTGAGTACTAATGCAGACAAAACAATACTGCAAAGAATGACAAGATCTCTGGTTTCTGTAACCATGAGAACATCTACAAATTCAATTCACCAATACAATATACAATATTCCAGAACAAAGCATACTTTTTCATAATGTTATATGTTTAGTTGGTTTTGTTGTTTTGTTAGTGATGGTCAGGTAAAAGATTATATGAGGACATCCTTAGTCAAACTGTAACTTGACTTGTGTCCAAACCATTTGAACAGTGTGTTCTTTCTTTATCATAATAAACAGCACACTGCAAAAATCACTCAATTAGTTTTTCCCCCAGTGAAAACATCTAAACACCATTAAACAAAATAAAAAAGTACATAAAAAGCAACACTGCATAAAATATATGTCTTTTCAGGGAATACATCCTGAATTAAGCTCATTTTTAAGCTTAAAGCTCACTAAACTTTTGATAAGAAATAAACTCAAGGTTTATTAGAATAGTTTTCAGCATTGTTCAAATTATGTCAATATATCATGCAGTGTTGTTTCTAAAGTGAATTGATCTTGTTTTAATGATGATTGTATACCTTACTGGACAACGCCAAAGTACTTAAGAAATTAAAGGGATAACGTTAGTTCACCCAAAAATGAAAATTCTGTCATTAATTACTCACCCTCATGTTACTCACCCTTAATTTGTGTTCCGAAGAAGAACGAAGGTCTTACGGGTTTGGAACAACACGAGGGTGAGTAATTAATGACAGAATTTTCATTTTTGGGTAAACTAACCCTTTAAGATTGTTTGCTGTGTAACTGAATAAACAAAAACGAATGTAAATCAACCTCAGTTTTGAATGAAATAAATCAAGAAATATACTTACAGAAGAATGACTCGTAATCCAGTTCTCTGTATGGACTGCTACAAAGCTTTGTCAGGAGATGAACTCATCTGACTGAGAATTATGGGTGTGTGAATGAGAGCAAACTGGCTCTGCTGCTGTCAGTGTGAATAACCGCCGCGTGTTTTAAAGTAACGTTAGCTGTGGAATTGTGGGGGAGGTGATACGTGTCTTTCTCCTCCCCCATTGCCACACAAAGCAAAGCTCACTAGTTATTCTGAAATCAGTGTACCTCATGTCATTGCTGAGAATCATTAAGATTTCCTGAGAGATCAGAAATTCCATGTTTAAAGGAAATGTCAAGGAAAAACGGTAACACTTTAGAAAAACGGTCCGTTGTTATCAAGTAACTATGCAGGAAGTAATAGGTAGTACTAGGCTACATTAACACTTAACTTAGTACTATTAACTAATAGAGAAGCAAGATTAACTAAGCAGTAAGTAGTAGCAAATTTAGGACAAAGGTAGTTCCATATTAGATATTTGATAATTACTAAAAAAATATATATCCTCATTGAGAACTACTTGCGAACTATGACCAATTAATAAAGAATAACCAATTAATTACTAATCGCAACAGTAACGTCTTAAAAGTGAACAATTGGGTTATTTGTGGAAACTAATTTATGAATATGATATCCCCCAAATAAGTCGGCTACAGGTTGAAATTGTGACTACTACTCTTACCAAAGGATGGATGTTCTCTGTTTATTTCAAACAAAAACATAACATAATAATACAAATAATTAATTTAAAAATGTTGATAATTAGGAAGTGATTGAATTAGTTCACAATTATGAGCTCTAGTTTGTGTCAGTTCAGTATGTCTCCGGTTCCAAAGTGACAGTAGGCTGGGGAGGCCTTTTCTTGAATATAAATAATGATGTTCTCTTGACAAAAACAATTCACATCCTTAATGAAGGCATCGACTGCATTTATATTGTGTTCAGCACAAAACCGCATATTCCAGATTACAGTGTCTGGTAAAATATCACCAGTGCCTCACACAAATGTATGTGTCAGTATAAAATAGGCCTATATTAAATAACTTATTAAATTACTTAGTAATTACTGAGTGGTTAAGGTGTTTTTCACTTAAGTAGATCACTAGTAATTCCTGCAGTTCCAATTACATTCCACCAAATAGTCTTCTGGATTTTGCTAATATGCTAGTATATATATACTTTCCAGTAAAATAATCAAGAACTATTAATATATTTTCTCACATAAACAACTAAATTGAAAAAAAAAACTTGGGCTCGTCCGGGATTTGAACCCGGGACCTCTCGCACCCAAAGCGAGAATCATACCCCTAGACCAACGAGCCACTTATATTGCCATTGGTGTTCACGGCAGCTAAACTATTCTGAAATATTGTCAACGGTTTTTCCACACATATATGCGTATTTGAATTATAATTATGTGTCTAAGTTAGTCTTATTAACTACATTATTCGTTGACATTAGACGCAAATATAGTTAGTACTCTGCATATGAATCTACACGCGTCGGTCAGTGGCGTTGTTACTACGTAAGTACATAACGTTACGTACGTTCTATATTTCCTAAACACTCAGTCATTTTCACAGGAAACCCCGCTATGGTATATATGCTCTTTTATTATAAAAAAATCCCAAAGAAAACAGTGGGCTCGTCCGGGATTTGAACCCGGGACCTCTCGCACCCGAAGCGAGAATCATACCCCTAGACCAACGAGCCGCATGCAACACTTATTATGCCCTGAGACTATACAAACCTAACTAGTCACCATAGCTTACTGTTTTACCGTGAATTTTATTGCTATACCGTTACTTACGCTATATCTATGCGTATGAAATTTACTCTACTGAGCCACAACAAATCAACAATTAACGCCTCTAATGAGCCTCATTCACTACTGCAAGACTGCATTGCAATTGTTGAGCATTTTCCATACACAATTCAGTTCAGAATGTAAGTTACACGACAAACTTAAAAATACCTTTTTTTAATTAGTTACACAATGGCAATTGCGTACATATATAAATTACAGTAAAATCCGCGTACGTTGTATCCATAACTACTTAACGTAACCAAAAAACACGTGTATTTGTAAACACTTGAATTATTAAAGCTGATGTGTATTATCTTTTTGCTGTAACCTAATCACCTTGGTATCCGTATGCAATATTCACTGGTTTGTGAACTAATATTTTGAAGCTCTCGCATTCGCTACTAAAGCTGACTCTGTTGATCCATCATAAAATGTCAACACCTCATGGTCACATAAATTACCCACAGTCCTTCGCGGACTGCTCTTCCTGTGCCCGTCAGGCCATCACTGTAAGCAGAAAGATCAGTTGTTATGCACACCTTTGTGTAAAATAATCTTTAAAACCAAATGTATAAATACCACATACGTCCGTGCCGCATTTTCCATACACAATTCAGTTCAGAATGTAAGTTACACGACAAACTTAAAAATACCTTTTTTAATTAGTTACACAATGGCAATTGCGTACATATATAAATTACAGTAAAATCCGCGTACGTTGTATCCATAACTACTTAACGTAACCAAAAACACGTGTATTTGTAAACACTTGTATTATTAAAGCTGATGTGTATTATCTTTTTGCTGTAACCTAATCACCTTGGTATCCGTATGCAATATTCACTGGTTTGTGAACTAATATTTTGAAGCTCTCGCATTCGCTACTAAAGCTGACTCTGTTGATCCATCATAAAATGTCAACACCTCATGGTCACATAAATTACCCACAGTCCTTCGCGGACTGCTCTTCCTGTGCCCGTCAGGCCATCACTGTAAGCAGAAAGATCAGTTGTTATGTACACCTTTGTGTAAAATAATCTTTAAAACCAAATGTATAAATACCACATACGTCCGTGCTTTAATCTGCTCAGTAAATCGGGTTCGTTGTAAGCAAATGGCTCATGAAAGTGTGTAAAAACTATAACTATCAACTACTAATAAAAATTGTTATTGCGTTTGCTTTTGTGACAACTAAATACAGTCTGTTATATTCAATACGTTTTAAATTAATATAGCATTTAAATGCACCACACTATCCCAAATGATAAGCAAACTAATCCAGGTATATTGAATACTGTCAAAGACTGCGAGATATTGAAGACTACAGAAAAGGGACTTTGATACTGTACAGACATGTCCAATGAGAAGCCGTACTGTGAGCCACGTGACACTGCGGAAGCGCAGGCAGAGTGGCTGTTTTGTTCTCTTGTGTGTTGTGATGTTCTTGGTTGTTGTGCGCGTTCAACTGTTGAGTTTCTGTCACCTCTACAACCCCAGCTGACAAACATGTCAAGTGTCCCAGAAATTGTAAGTGAGATTTGTATTTTCAGAAAATAAACTTTAACACAAGATCTATCTAGAGTTCAGAGGTTGTAGAGTACGTCCACTTTCTTTGGAAACACAGTGAAGTAAATGCGCCTAAGTTACTATTTCTCCACGCTAACAGGCTAATGTTAGCCAAGTAGTGATTTATTAGTAATAAAACAATAAGACCGGGTGTGTAAAAATTCCAAAAAGTCACTTATCAACGTAATTATATAACATTATATTCAGTTTCTAATAATAGCTCAGCACGTAATGCCTCGTTATTATTGGAACACCACCGGCTATTTCTGTGTTAACATATTTTACCAATGAAATACTGTTATACCTGATTCTCGAAAGCCTGAAGTCTCAGTATGTCAGAGATCAACTTGATATATCAACTCAATTCTATCAGAGCACGCCAATGGTAACGTTATTTGTAGCAATTGTTGCCCTTGGAAACTAACCCCTATGCAGACACAACGCTAGATCAGAATGCATACACCCATCATCTCTGCTCATGAATTCTTATTTTTTCTCAGGCATGCCGTCCAGATCTTTTGTAATAAGGATGCACAAGGAAGATCACTGAGAAATAATGGAGGAATTTCTTAGCACGCTCCGTGATCATGATGTCAGGTACATGGTAGAATTCAAATTCTGAGCAATCCACATATTACAAAAGTGACTTGTGTTATACATTTGTAGTATGCATACAGCATCCACTATTTGCAGTTCTTGGGTTACACTTTCCCTCCTGTTCATCTCCTCAGCTCTGTCCTGTCATCCTGCGAGCCAGAATTACAGGAGCTGATGCGGCAGATTGACATCATGGTGGGGCACAAGCGGCGTGAATGGGAGGCGGAGGTTCGAGCCATGGAGCTGCGTCTGCAGAATACGCAGGAGGAACTCCAGTCAGCCAGAACTCTGCTCGACAAGAGGAGCTCAGAGGTATTGTATTGTCTCTTTTTCACCTTCACATGTTCACACTTTCGTTTGATGTGTGAAACTGCTGTAAGAAGCAAATTTGTTACATTGAAAGAATAGTCTTAAAGTTATAAGGCAACTGTCTGTTGGCTGATTCGTGATTAATACTGTAGTGAGATATGAGACAAAGCATGTTCCAGACTGCATTCTTGAGAACACGTTCATTACAATTAACTGTAATATGAGGCCCAGGATCTTCTTAAAGGGGTCATATGATGTTGCTAAAAAGAACATTATTTTGTGTATTTGGTGTAATGAAATGTGTTTATGCTGCTCCTTCGGATTCGACGAAGGAGCGGCCGGCGGGCTTGCGGCAACCACATGTGACGACCCCGAGCTGGAGTCCGCTTCGTCCACCGTGAAAGCCGATCCGGCGATCCACACTTGATGTATTTCCAAAGCGACCAGCACGGATCAGCTCTAGGCATGACGAAGCGATATCGTCCTCTTTTGGAAGGCCAAACAAAGTAGTTTCGCTTTCACAACGAAGCACACAGCGCCTTCACGACATGGCGGCGGCAGCAACAACAAAACTACAGCAAGAATAAAAGTTACTCCTTCTTTCTTTGCGTGAACATTTGGGCGGCGTTATGCAAATCTTCCCACATAGTGAGGTAGATATGTGGGGGCGTGTTAGAACAAGCTGTTTTAGGTAGGCGTGGTTGACTCTTAACTTTTATAAAGAATATCTCTGGATTTTAGACTTTAGTCTTTGCAACTTTACAGATCTTCTTTATGCACCAAGAGCTTGTAACACTCCAAAGAGAAAGGAAAAATTGAAATTGCATCATATGACCCCTTTAAGGACTTAACTGATTGTGATGGTTTTGTGTTACACTCTCCACGGGAAGATCTCTTTGTAAATGTAATGGCTCAGCAAAATCACAAACGTCACATACTCTGCCTTCACCCCTGGCAGACGCTTAGGGTGAGGGAGGTGATGATGTCCCTGCTGGAGCTTCAGGATGGTGGTTTCCAAATGTTGAAGTTGGTAGTGGGAAAGGGGTTACAGCAGGTGAACTGCATGAAGGCGTGGGTCTTCCTGCATGACTAGACTAGACTAGACTGAATGCTTCTGTGTGAGCATTGTTATGAGCATTAACTATGTGACATATTAGATAGGTGAGAACTGTTGTTGGTAAAGCTACACTGATTGTTTTGATTGGCTCTAAACTGCTATGTCAATATTTCTTGCATACGTTTCTATGATCACATTTGAAGATCTTGACACTATTACCATAATATATTGTTTAGGTATTGTTTTCTTTGTTTTCATTTTGTTAGATCAACTAGACATGACATACAGTATATCAGAATAACTGGCTGAATATATTAGATTAAAATGCAGACAATTACATGCATTTAATGTTGTCTTAAATGAACATAATATCATATTAAATTGCCAAATTATATATCACATTAAATTATTAAAATAATATTAATGTTATTAATAGTTAATTACTTAATGGGTCTAAAATGTAAATGTAATTATTCCAGAAGTCTGATATCATGTTGAAAATAATGTGCTTCAAAGACTGAATGCTTCTGTGTGAGCATTGTTATGAGCATTAACTATGTGACATATTAGATAGGTGAGGACTGTTGTTGGTAAAGCTACACTGATTGTTTTGATTGGCTCTAAACTGCTATGTCAATATTTCTTGCATACGTTTCTATGATCACATTTGAAGATCTTGACACTATTACCATAATATATTGTTTAGGTATTGTTTTCTTTGTTTTCATTTTGTTAGATCAACTAGACATGACATACAGTATATCAGAATAACTGGCTGAATATATTAGATTAAAATGCAGACAATTACATGCATTTAATGTTGTCTTAAATGAACATAATATCATATTAAATTGCCAAATTATATATCACATTAAATTATTAAAATAATATTAATGTTATTAATAGTTAATTACTTAATGGGTCTAAAATGTAAATGTAATTATTCCAGAAGTCTGATATCATGTTGAAAATAATGTGCTTCAACATCTAATTACAAAATAAACAAAGATTTTAAAAAATCTGAAATTAACATTGACATAAAATAAATAAAAAAGATAACCAAGAAACATTATGATTATATATCATGTTTATCATGACACCTTTACTGCGATATATGGAAAAGCAGTATTCTGTTATATCATGTTTTGATTTTTCCTTTTTAAAGGTGTTATTTTCTTTATTTTTTTTATGTTAGATTAAGTAGACATGGCATATATCAGTATAACTGACTAATAAATGCATTCGATTAAAATGTAGATACTTACATGCATCTAATGTTGCCTTAAATTGTATGATATTATATAAATTCAGTAATGTTATAGCTCATATTATTAAAATGCAATGACTCCATGGGTTTCAAAAGCCTGATATCTTGATGAAAATGTGTGTGTTAATATCAAATAAACAAAGATTTGGACAAATCTGATGACATAAAATAAATATAAAATAAGACTATTTTAGCTCATTAATCAAATAGGTAAATTTGTGATAGTGACTATGTGAAAAAAATCTGAAATTAACATTGACATAAAATAAATAAAAAAGATAACCAAGAAACATTATGATTATATATCATGTTTATCATGACACCTTTACTGCGATATATGGAAAAGCAGTATTCTGTTATATCATGTTTTGATTTTTCCTTTTTAAAGGTGTTATTTTTTTTATGTTAGATTAAGTAGACATGGCATATATCAGTATAACTGACTAATAAATGCATTCGATTAAAATGTAGATACTTACATGCATCTAATGTTGCCTTAAATTGTATGATATTATATAAATTCAGTAATGTTATAGCTCATATTATTAAAATGCAATGACTCCATGGGTTTCAAAAGCCTGATATCTTGATGAAAATGTGTGTGTTAATATCAAATAAACAAAGATTTTGACAAATCTGATGACATAAAATAAATATAAAATAAGACTATTTTAGCTCATTAATCAAATAGGTAAATTTGTGATAGTGACTATGTGAGTTGAGTTTATGCTGTCATCAAAAAATGGTATATCCCAAATACTACATGATGTTAATATTCATTTTGAAATTTGTCTTTGCACTAAAATTATTAAGCTAATAATGTGATTGTTATGAAAAATGTTTTAATTCAGGAAAAAATTAAAAATATTTTGACAAGAGATCTCAGACTTTTGGATCACCATATATAAGCTCTTGACCGCATCATGCATATATAATAAAGTCATTGTCTATCTATGTTGTAAGGAGATTACATTCCACTAGGTGTCATGTTTGAGCTGCATTTCACACTAGCTCTTATAAGCATGATCTTATGTTCTCCAGATCCGAGTGCTGGGGAAACAACTAGAGGAGATGCAAGCTGGAAAACAAGAGCTGGTCATGAAGTATGAAGAACAGCTGCACCATGTAAAAGATGAAGTACGATTAGAGTTTTTTTTTTTTTGGCAGCAGTGCTGTATATATTATTGTTATACTCACAAAACACACTGTATGATGTGATTTTGTTCCTTGTCACCACAACGTGCTTGTCACTACAACTTTTTTTTATCAGTATAGTTAGCAACTAACTCCTCTCGACAGTTGTCTAAATTGAAACACAGCTATGAAAAGCTACAGCGTAAGCATCTGAAGGAGGCACGAGAAGGAGCTCTGAGCAGAGAGGAGGACAGGACTGAGCTGTCCTGCCTCAAAAGCAAGTTGGAGGTACAGAGACTGGCTAAAAATAAAGTTGACTTCATTTTTGTTTATTTAGCATTGTTTAATCATTTTAGTTCAAACAAGTTCGTTGAACATTTATTTGTGAATGCAGGAGTTTCGTCAGCGTTCAGCAGATTGGGAACAGCAAAGACTGCAGTATCAGAGACAAGTGACTTCACTGGAGGAGCAAAGGAAGAACCTGGCTGAACCGTTTGGTCTCATCCAGGTGACCCTCTCCCTCATTTTTTATGGAACAGTGTAATGGCCCTTTATACAAAAGCTTAAAAAATGTTTTATGATCAGGCTTTTATGGTTCATATAGTGCAGGGGTGTCCAAACTCGGTCCTGGAGGGCCGGTGTCCGGAAGAGTTTAGCTCCAGCCCCAATTAAACACACCTGAACCAGCTAATCAAGCTCTTATAGGCATACTAGAAACTTAAAGGCAGGTGTGTTGAGGCAAGTTGGAGCTAAACTCTGCAGGACACCGGCCCTCCAGGACCGAGTTTGGGCACCCCTGATATAGTATGACATAGGACTCAAATCAAATATAAGGACCTCAATATTGAGCTAAATATTCAGCTGATATTTATATAGCCAAAATGTAAGATGGAATTCTGATAGCTTGTCAAAATTCCAAAATTGTATTACTTCAAAAACTGTATATAAATATGAATTATCACACTATATCTTTCAATAACATTTTAGTGAGATGTTATTTAAATGCTTAGTTTTATGAGCAAATCTCTGTAGTTTTGCATATGATGCAACGCAATACAGTAATGATTGAGAGATTTACAAATAAATGTCTCTCAGAACCCTGATGGATTATATATTTGATACTCAAATTTGTAAAAAAAAAAAAAATCATAAATTATGTATGGATAATCAAATAAAACTAACTTGCTTCAGGCCATTAAGTGTTTATATTGAAATGTTACTAAAAATATAAAAAATATCCTTATGTTTAAATCATTAAAGATTTCACATCAAAAAGGACGTTTTTACTTTTTTACTAATAGATTGCATACGGCAGTTTTTTCTGCAAAGTTTTGGTCATGTTGATAATTTATGAGCTTTAAATATTTGTGTATCAGATATGATACTGTAGGCTTTATATGGTTAATAGTGTTTTATTCCAGGATTGATAACTGAATTAAGGAATGACACTTTAATAAAGCTGTGGTTAAAGTAGCTCATACATAGCTATGAGCTCACAACTGTTTTTTCAAGGAGCTGTATTTTAATATTAATATGTGAGAAATTGTGCATGTCTCAGTCTCAGGGTGTAGGTCGGACACAGGAGCAGGGGGAACTGCAGCAAGTTTTTACTTTTTTACTAATAGATTGCATACGGCAGTTTTTTCTGCAAAGTTTTGGTCATGTTGATAATTTATGAGCTTTAAATATTTGTGTATCAGATATGATACTGTAGGCTTTATATGGTTAATAGTGTTTTAGTGTGTTATAGTGTGAGCTCATACATAGCTATGAGCTCACAACTGTTTTTTCAAGGAGCTGTATTTTAATATTAATATGTGAGAAATTGTGCATGTCTCAGTCTCAGGGTGTAGGTCGGACACAGGAGCAGGGGGAACTGCAGCAGCTGCGCTCTCAGCTGCAGAGGGCTCAGGACAGCCTACATACACAAGAACTGGAACTGGAGAGACTTCGGCTGCTTCAGGATGAGCTGGGAGACTCCATCAGGGAACAGCAGGTCAGCTGCCCCGCTGCAGGTCACATACGGGGACAGGTAGATCCAGATCCACAAGAATAGTAGAGGTAGAGATGGACTTTAGAACATAGTGCAGAGTGTGGTGTTTAGAACATAGAGAACACAGTGTGGTGTGGCATGAGAAACAAAAGGAAGAGGAGGTATATGCTACCTTCACATCCTCCTGGGGAGATCCTACCTGAGAGCTTAAAGGGTTAGTTCTCCCAAAAATGAAAATTCTGTCATTATTCATTTTCATGTTGTCACAAAACCAATCTTTGTTTTTTTTTCATTTTCAGAACACAAATGAAAATACTTTTAAATATTCACTCATTATTTTAAATAAAAGAACTTTTCCACGACATTCTAATTTATTGAGATGCACCTGTATTTAACATTGATCTACGCACATATATGGAGCACAGCATATATGTGTGACGTGTGACATGTGGCCAAGTATGGTGACCCATACTTGGAATCAGTGCTCTGCATTTATCCCATCCAAAGTGCACACACGGAAGTCATGGCCTAATGGTTATATGGTCAACGGAAGTTCAAAAACACGCTTCCTTGACACACAAGAATTAATGTTTACCATATTTCAATGTTTAAATGCTGTTCAATGTTTAAATAAAAGCCTAAATTAAATCTGTTCATCCATTAAAGCAATCGTGTTTCTTTCGAGGACTTGGATTAAACTGCTCAATGCATATGGATTACTTATCCATGTCTTTATGAACTTTTTGAAGCCTAAAAAACGTAATAATTACTCATGAATCAGGTTGATACAGTTTTCCAGTTAACAGTTCATTGAAGGTAAAGGTTATTACTGGGTAATCTTAAATTTTGGGTTGTTTCTCACACAGAATATACCTCCAGACTTCAGTTATATAAGTAATATAGTGCACAAGGTGTATGGATTGCTTTTTTAAAGTACTTTTTGCTTTTCATTTTATATTTTGAAAGCTCATCTTAATAATATAATTATTCCAACATGACTTTAAGGCAGCATTAGATGCCGGTTTAACAGCTGAATCATTAATAGCTGAGCAAAGCACTAAATGCTATTTTATATCAAATATGTAAATAATTGAATAATGGTAACGCTATTCTCTGCAGGTTTTGAGTGAAGAGCGAGAGGAGCTGAAGGCCACACTGGATGCTCAGGATCAGTTTGTACGTAGTACAGGAATCCAGCAGCAGCAGTTACGGCGGGAAGTGACGCGACTTACCCAAACTCTGCAAGCAAAAGAACAAGTCATTAGGTATATTATCATCTGCCTTTCAATATTCGGTTCTTACATACACAGAAATATTATTGTAGGATTTATAATTTAACTACAGTCCAAAAGTAACTTGCTAGGTATCAATGTCAGTATGCAACCATGCTTTACAAATCACTCATCTCTTTGTATAGGTCTCTAGAGGAATGTTTAGCATCACATGGTTTGTCTCCAAACTTGGCCTCCCTGAGACAAGATCTGGAGAAAGTCACAGCCAAGTTGAACAGTTCCCAGACTTGTGAGAATCACCTGAAAGCTGAGGTCATCAGACTTCGAGACAAGTGAGATGTTTTTTAAATGTCTCTTCATGACAATATACAGCAGCAGCAACTAACAATAGAAAGCTTATTCTGGAATATAAACCTTGAACTCTATTTTTTGTCTTGTCAGGTTGGAGAGCACGAGAAAGCATAAAGCAGAGATGAGCAGACGAGAAAATGAGTGGAAACAGATGGAAGAGGAACACGTTCGCTGTACGGCTGAAAACAAACGTGTACGCACAATAAGCAATATGTTTTTTACAGTTTGAGGTTTAATGTATTATCAGTGTGTGGTTGACCAGCTTTATTTATTTGAACACACTGAACTGTCTCACTGACAATGAGAGTTATTAGATTTATAAATACTGTATGTACAAATTACTGATGACCATATTGGGTCAAATTTAACTCTTTAAACCCCATAACTCCATAGTTATGTGCAGAGCTTGAAAGGGCCGAACAGACTCGTTGTGGGGAGTTGGAGGGAATGAGGAAGGAGGTGTCTCAGTTAACCAGCGAACTTCATCAGCGTGACATCACCATTGCCACGCTCACTGGCTCCGCCTCCAGTATTGAGCGACAGTTACGGGCAGAAGTGGAGCGAGCAGAGCGGCGGGCATCAGAACTCAAGGTTCATCCAGTCCAGATTAGTAACACCAAAAACCTGCTATTTATTACCCAAAAGTACTGGTTTATTATATCATGAAAAAACTGAATGTTGGTTTTTGTAGGTGACACAGGTCCAGCTTGAAACTCTAAAGCTTGAGAATCAGCATCTAAATGATCTTCTTGAGAGAGTCGAGTCAAGATCACCTAAGGTTTCATTCTTTTGCTCAGTAAACCTGCATTTTATTTTAAATGTGTACATTTAAATAATGTTCAGGGGTATATTAACAGCATCTGCATTAACATCATTGGAACAATTATTGTTCCCTCAGTTTGTAACAACAGTGGTTCTCAACCGTTTTGACTCAAAGACCTCCTACTGTCCAGTATTCAAAGGCCCCATGATTTCTGCTATTATAATGAATATATTGCTTGTTTTCAAACAGCTTGTTTCATTAACAGATCTGACAGTGTCAATACATTAAATTAATTAAGCATAATTCATTAAAACTCCATGATTTTATCAGTTTCAAGAACTGAATGTTATTTAATAGAAATACAATTTTTATTTAAAGACTATTAGGTCATCCTGGGGCCCTTGAAGGTTATGAGTGATTAGATGCTTTATAACTTGGACAATGTACTTTGTACACAATTGTGTCTGACTGTGTCTTGGCACTATTCATTTGAATCAGTTGCATGATTGTGTATTTTGACCTTTAACAGTGCCTTGCCTCATAGACTTACTATAAACATGGTTTTTGTTACTTTTTACAAATGGAGCTATGAATTTATGATGCAAGGTAGATTATTTGTTTTCATTTGTATTTCATACTGGAGTTTTGCATGCTTTCATCATTGCTCATCACATTTTCTCTTTGTTTGTCTGTCAGAGGGGTGACGGAGAGCTGGCGAGTCTTAGAGACAGCTACGTGTCATCTCTGAACAGTTTGGAGGAGGAGAATAGGCAGTTGAGGCTGGAAATTACTGAGCTGCGAGCTCGCATGGAGGCCAACAACCAGACCTGGCAGGACAAGTATGAGAGAGCGTTACTACAAGATCAGAACAAGAACGCTCAGAACAGGTACATGTTACTTCGACATAAACAATGTTCACTCATCTTAACACATAATGTGACAATTTGGGATAAACAGAAAATTTTAGGATTTAAAAAATAGTCTTTTATGATTTTTCACTATTTCATGAGCACTCCTTAATTATGCAGAAGTGTGACATCGAACATGAGAACTCTGTACAAGTGACATATTTTTTTATTATCAATGCTAAAAATGGTTGTGCTGCTTTTTTCCCCTATGATCAATAGAATGTTGAACAGCATTTATTTAAAATAAAAAACACAAAATATTTGTAAAACATTTATGTTGCAAAAGCATTTGAAACATGATATAAATGTCTTTACTTTTGCTTTTGATCAATTTAATACAAAATGTAATATGCATAATGCAAGAACAAAATTACTGGTGAATGGTAGTGTATGTAAGTGCATTATGTAGTTGAGTTTGTTATGTGCTGTCATAGATCTGATGAGGATGTACAGCGCAGACACCGGGAGGAGCTGCAGGCCATGGAGACTCGGATGCACGAAAGAGCTTCACACTATGAGGATCAAATACAGACGCTTCTCAAACAGCTTGAGAATCTGTCACAAACTTCCCCTCGTCGCCCCGATGGCCAATCACAAGAGAGCAGGATGGCTGTGTCCCCGGCCCACTCTTCTGCATCGTCTGCCTCATCTTCATCTTCAAGCCGTAAAGCCCACAGAATGGCAGCTCTTCTCAGCGCGGCGGTTAATGGAGAAGAAGCTCAAGCTTCCAGCTCGGTAGACAACTTTCTGCCTTTGGTCAGTAATAGAGATATGGGTCAGTGACATGATGTCTCCATCTATTCGTTTCAAAAAAATTTCAAGGTGTTACAACTGTCTTAGTATCACAATGATGAAAAGACACAAAAGTTATTTGTCAAACTTTTTATTTGATTTGTTAGGAAAAAAATAGTTTAACACAAACTTATTCATATTATAAAGACATTCCAAACCAGTGTCATGTGGTGCAATCAACATGCAAAATAAAAATACAGCAGACCTTCATGACTCTGTTTAGATCAAAACGTCAATTAAAATATGAGATAATTTAATGGTTTAATAAAAAGATAAAGTTAATTCAGCTTGTAAAACACCATGTGGTTAATTCATGAAAAGTCACGATCTTTATTTAAAAACAAAATGTTTTTACCTTGAGAAATATTAAAATCTTGTTATAAAATGTAAGAATATTTTTCAAAATAAGAAACAAGCATGAATACAAATAGTTCATTTATAAGACCTTGGGACATGTTTTAAACAATATATTTTTTTAAATATTTTGTGGACACTGTTATTTGCCATTGACCCATATACACAATATACACCAGATGGGCACCAAGAATGGAAATACTATAAATAATGATGTTATACTTGAGTAGAATTTTGTTGCTTTTGACTCACTGCTTTTATAAGAATGCATGTCAATCATGCACATGGTAGCATTGCACAACAGCCTTAATGGTCATTTCCTCCCTCTTCCTCCAGGACTCCACTGGATCTCCAAATGGCTCAGTGACTACACGGTTTCTGGAGGAGGAAACGCTAAGGTCTCAAGAGCTGCTTCAGAGGCTGGACGCCCACATTCAGAGCATGAAGCAGGAAAACGCCAACACCGTCTCCAAATACCTGGGCAAGGACTGCAGCCCCCAAAACGGCCACTGAGTGCCTTGATCTGAACTTGCAGAGATATTTTCAGGTGATGACTTATCTGTATGGCCATTTCTATTTGAGAAGAAGAATGTGTTTTGGCAGCCAGTCGGGATTCATAGAAGCTGCAGCATTATTGGACAAGATCAGTGCAGCAAAAATGACACCAAAGCAGTGCCAAACAACTTTTGTCCCAAAAGTGCTGAATACCTCCATGATTATTGCACTAGTGAAGGAATGACCACATATACACTCCTATTCCCTTAACCTTTGACCTTTCATATGGCTTCTTGCGTCCACCGCCATTATCTTTTTGAGCACTTGAGACATCCATACCGTTTTGCTGTGCCTTTTTCTCATTTTCCTTTCTTATGCAATCAATATTTATGTACAGTGTAACCTAACATATATATAAAAAACATATTTTTTTGTAAACCTACTGACATGGTTGTGAAGAGTGTGTGTTTTAAGGGTTGAATTAAAAGAGCTTGTTTTCATAGCTATGTTTGTTATGGGAGTGGATGAGTTTGTGTGAATGGTTTTATTTCCTCGTCACTTTGTGCTTCGGGGAAAAGGCTGTTTGGACATGTGATGGGATCAGATACATTCTCTTGGGTCGTATCCTTTAACAGTGTTGCATAGCAGAGATGTAAAGTTGACGTCAAACACACAAGCTTTTTCTCAAGTCTCCACCTATGTTTAGTAGCCTATCACAGCTTGCTTTAATGATTTAGTACAGTTTCACCCCAAGAATGCACAGATTGCACCAGGCCTGACAGTTTACAGCACACACACACACATTCACACTCACAAGCACAAACTACAGCAACGCACACGTTCAATATGAGAAAGCCCATGGAATGTTAATGTCATCCATGTGGGATCCTGCACATGGAAGTTGCCTAAGGCTATTATTGAGCACAGATTCGTCTATTACCAACGGAGTGATACTGAGTGGGAGACATGTGCTCCCTTGCTTTGAGAAATGGGGGGAATAGGAATATCCTAAATCTAATTTGTTTTGGAATGTGTCTCTTTTTTTCTCTCTCGCTCTTTCTTCCCTTCCTCAGATTAGCAAGTGCTGGAAATATGTTTTGCCAGGCTCCGGTCCAGCAGTTTTGCGATCAAAATTCCGTAACCCTGGATACTAGGCCTGCAAAGCTCAACAAACAGCACTGAGGAATTTGGCAATGTGGACGTTTACTCTTTTGCTTGCAGAGGAAAAGCATTTTTGATTGCAAGGATCTTATGAATCTTGGGGCCCTGGACTAAGTCAAGGGCAAACTGACAGATTAATCAACACTCGACTTGCTTAATGGTTGAACTGTGGCCAAGAATGCACCTGATAATTTTGTTTTGAACAGTTCAAACTGTTGCTTTAAAAGGTCAACATTTTCAGAATGTAATTCTTTTGTGCAGAATGGACTTTTTGTAAGATGGAAATCAGCCATAAATTTTGCCAGGCTCCGGTCCAGCAGTTTTGCGATCAAAATTCCGTAACCCTGGATTACTAGGCCTGCAAAGCTCAACAAACAGCACTGAGGAATTTGGCAATGTGGACGTTTACTCTTTTGCTTGCAGAGGAAAAGCATTTTTGATTGCAAGGATCTTATGAATCTTGGGGCCCTGGACTAAGTCAAGGGCAAACTGACAGATTAATCAACACTCGACTTGCTTAATGGTTGAACTGTGGCCAAGAATGCACCTGATAATTTTGTTTTGAACAGTTCAAACTGTTGCTTTAAAAGGTCAACATTTTCAGAATGTAATTCTTTTGTGCAGAATGGACTTTTTGTAAGATGGAAATCAGCCATAAAGCTCTTGAAAGTCTAGCTTCAAACCTAAAGGCATAGTTCAACCCAAAATGTAAACTGTTATCCTTTACTCATTTACACTTCATTTAGCCTCATGTTCTTCTAAATCTGTAAATATTTCTTATTTTCTGTGGAACACACACAGAAAAATATATTTTTATTTATTTATTTATTTATTTTAAATCTCAATTTTTTCCTCCATACAGTGAAAGTCAATGGAGTTCAGTGTTGTTTGGACCCTCAACGTTCTGCAGGTTTTGAATGACATGAAGGTGAGTAAATGATATATTACCTTTACAACCCAATAGAGGGCGCAATCACGATTCCCAATATATTTACCGTATTGACTCACTCAGATTTTCTTCTTGTTCTGTACATTTGTAATGAATATTTTTACAAACAATTAGATAAAATGGTAACACTTTATATTTTACAGTGTTTTGTTATACATATTACTTGTAAATCTCAATTTTTTCCCCCATACAGTGAAAGTCAATGGAGTTCAGTGTTGTTTGGACCCTCAACGTTCTGCAGGTTTTGAATGACATGAAGGTGAGTAAATGATATATTACCTTTACAACCCAATAGAGGGCGCAATCACGATTCCCAATATATTTACCGTATTGACTCACTCAGATTTTCTTCTTGTTCTGTACATTTGTAATGAATATTTTTACAAACAATTAGATAAAATGGTAACACTTTATATTTTACAGTGTTTTGTTATACATATTACTTGTATACTTATATAGTAATATCAGTCAATTATGCATAATTAAAAGCAATTAATAGTAATCAGTACATATTTGTGTAATTACACAAAAACACCTTAAAATAAAGTATAACAGATAAAATAATTATGAAAAAAACTCAGTTTTACAGTGGACCTCAACCAAAAATGTCACTTGTCAAACAAAATAGTAGGAGGCAGAGTTTTATTCATTTTTTTATTTTTTTTATCATGAGGCACAATAGTGAAGTTTTTTTTTTGTCTTAAAATAATGCTTTAAAACTGACATTTGTTAATCTCTTTCGTATCTACCACGAGACCATAATATTGGCTTTGATCCAATGTGAAGTGGATGTTTCAGTTATAATTCATGGCACCAGGTGACTTGTGCTTCTATCCACTACTTTAAATAACATGAACACTAACATTTTCCATTGACCACTTCCAAAATGACACAGTCTCACAGCAAACACACACACAGAAACTGGCTTGAGGTAAACGAGCATCCACAGTGCACTCTAGTAGTGCACAAAACACATCATCGTCTCAAATGGCATTTTAAAGTGTGAAATTGTTTTGTTTTTAACATTAACATTTCATTTGAGTAATTGTAGCTTTGTTAGAACATGAGGTTATGTTGTGTTAAAGGCATAGTTCACCCAAAAATGAAAGTTGTATTTCTTCTACGTAACACAAAAGAAGATATTTTTGGTGAAAGTACTAGCCCATAAAATGAAAGTGGAATTAAAATTTTATTTTATTTTATTTTTTTTCAAAAGGAAGGAAACATTTATTTCCCCAGCAAGAGAAATACATACAGCTTTGGAACGACATGAAAGTGAATAGATTTTTTGGCTGAACAATCCCTTTACTGCAGCATATTGCACCGACCATTATTAATCATGTTTGTGAAGAGCAGTGTGTATGAAACGATGCTCTGTGGAGCAGTGAGATAGAGATGCCATGAATGTTCCAACCAATTGCATGTCCCACTAAGCTATGAGATCAGTTGAAGTCATGTGGCCTCAGAGACAGAAGTATCACAAACATGATTTCCCCAGCAAGAGAAATACATACAGCTTTGGAACGACATGAAAGTGAATAGATTTTTTGGCTGAACGATCCCTTTACTGCAGCATATTGCACCGACCATTATTAATCATGTTTGTGAAGAGCAGTGTGTATGAAACGATGCTCTGTGGAGCAGTGAGATAGAGATGCCATGAATGTTCCAACCAATTGCATGTCCCACTAAGCTATGAGATCAGTTGAAGTCATGTGGCCTCAGAGACAGAAGTATCACAAACATGACCTGACCCTCAGCAAGAAAATGTTCCACTACATAGCTTCCAATTGACAAACATGCACAAATGTGAGGTGTAACCATAGGCTTGTGAAACTGCAGAGGTGAAGTCATGACTGGCCTTTAAAATGCACACAGCGTAATGCCAGAGAAGCTTTTGTTATGGCAGTGGCGGCTCGTCGGGGGAGGCAGGGGAGAAACAGCTTCCCCATAATTTTGAGGTGAAAATGGGAGGAGGACGATTTAATGTTAATAAAATTCACAATTCATTTCAGTTCATTTCTCAGAATGTGTATTTTTTGGGGGGTAATTTCACAGTTGTAATACCATAATGTGAAAGCACCTCTTTTCTATCGTGAATGTGCCGAATCTGCTGATGTAATTGCAACCGCTAATGATAGAGATGGGTAGGGGGAGGCCGGGGGAGAGGTTAGCCAAAGAGTATAGAAGCCCTTCTTCTAGGGCTTCTACAGGTGCATCTCAATCAATTAGAATGTCATGGAAAAGTTCATTTATTTCAGTAATTCAACTCAAATTGTGAAACTCGTGTATTAAATAAATTCAATGCACACAGACTAAGTAGTTTAAGTCTTTGGTTCTTTTAATTGTGATGATTTTGGCTCACGTGTTTACTATTGTCATTTTGCATTATTGACACACTATTTTCCTAATTAATGCTGTTCAGTTGCTTTGACACAATCTGTATTGTTAAAAGTGTTTTATAAATAAAGGTGACTTGACTTGACTTGACTTGTGTGCATTGAATATACCAAGTACTTATGATGAGTAGCGTTATTGAATATTTGATCGCCAACAGATTTACCAAGCTGTCATTCAAACAGTATATATACAAATTTAGGGAAAACAGCCTAAGCTGGATATAGGCTACAGCAGTTGGCTTAATTAAATGACCTGATAGGCCAGGTAAGTGAAATTATATTATCTTGCTGTATGCATGTCGTTTTCTTTACGTTTTCTGACTAAAAGCAACCAAAAAGCCATTTTAAAGTGGTTAAGCAAATTATAATAATAATAATAATCGGTAGGGATCCCAGACCAATACAATTAGTCTGCCTCCTCTATTTTAAAACCCACGAGCCGCCACTGTGTTATGGTAGAAGAACTGCAGCCAAAGCAAACAGACAAACATCACTGACCAGGAGATTGCAGCATCTCCATTTGAAGTGCTTAGAACTGTGACGCCTTTATCTCATGCCTGAATGTAGCTTGCTTGCATATCTGAGCTTCTAATGTGACTCTAACAGGTGTATGTTTTGTATCTTTACACATACATCACATTCCGTACATTTAGTGTAATAAATAGCTTCCAAAAAAGAGTGAAATGCCATTTATGTCTGCACAGGAATTGGAGTTGCATTGTAACTTCAGAAATGAAAAGGATCACAGCAACTTGATACTGACTGAGTTCAGTATCACCATGTATTGTGAGCCGTTTTGTACACCTAATAAAATAGGGGACCATACATCCTCTTTTTCCTGAACATGTCCTGGCTAGGATTTCTAAATTGCCTAAATTGTCCGTGCTTTGGCTTTGTTTTCCTATTGTTTTCTATACTTGCTAATAGTAATGACTACTGAAAAGTAGTTTGGCCAATATCATGCAGGCTGTCACGATTCAGGGTGCCTCATTGTTGTCCCATCACTTTCAGCAGCCTGTGACCTGGGCAATCGGCGCTGATCTTGCGGCAGGGGTGCACAGATCATGAGCTGTTTCTCCCTCACCTGTCGCTCATTCCCCTCTTCATTTATAACCTCTGCTTTCTTGTCCTTCCTTGTGAGTAGATTGTTTGGTGTGTTCTGTGTTCACGTTGTTATCAGTGCTTTATTCAAGCACTTCCCTTGTTTCACTGTACCCCAGGACACTTATGGTGCTTTTCCACTGCATGGTACGGTACGGCTCGGTGCGGTTCACTTTTGGGGGGTTTTCCACTGG
>NW_015505310.1:2208510-2209520 GCF_001515645.1 Sinocyclocheilus grahami | reverse complement strand
GGCGGATCCAGCAAGCTTGATGGGGCGACACGGAATAAAAACGTTATTCAATAGAGGCGGCAATAGAGGCGGCGCAACTATAACGACATGTGAATAATCCCGCCCACTCTAAAGCAGCACTGAACTGCAGTGGAAACGCAAACCGAGCCGTGCCGTGCCGTGTCGTACCGTACTGAGCCGTGCCGAGCCGAGTCGTACAACGCAGTGGAAAAGCGCCACTAGTGAGGAGAGATAGCCACTCGTTGCCTCGCTATCTCTCGGGTCGCCTGTCCTGGGTGAACGCTGGGTCTGGAACAGCTTCCACAACCCCGTGAGGTCCGCATTACTCTGCCGACCGGCTCTGGAGTCCCCATTAGGGCTAGTTTGGACTAGTTTGCTGTTTTTGTTATTATTCTATTGTTTTGCTTTTGCCTTGTGATAAATAAATCTCAGTTTTTCACCTACTTCTCTGCACGAGCTTTGTCGCTGCTACAGCAGGGAGAGCTATCGGTATCTCTATCAAGTTTCTTATGCTCGCCGTGTCCTGTAGCTGGAATGCTAAGGCACTCTGGGACCCTTTTCTCCACGGTCTGGCCGAATACATCAAGGACGAGATCTATTCTCTTGAACTGCCCTCTTACCTGGACTATTTGATTGACCTTGCCTTCTGGGTGGATAACCGGATTGCTCACCATTCTCGACATCGGAGTGTGTTTCCTCCTGAGTGCATCACTAGAGCTGCGTCAGGAGCTGCGAGGGACATGCCTTCCCGAGGTCTCGTTCTGTGTTGCAGGAAGAGCTGGTGAATCTGACGGATGTACCGGAGGCTTACCATGACTTGAGAGCGGTTTTCAGTTAGTCCCGAGCATCATCTCTGTCTCCACACCGCCCGTACGACTGTGCGATAGACCTGTTGCCTGGAGAGTATGGAGAGCTTTATTCACAATTCTCTGGTAGCAGGCATTATCTGTCCCTCTTCCTCTCCAGCTGGGGCGGGGTTCTCTCTGGAGAAGAAGGATGGTTCGCTGCGC
>NW_015505310.1:2202387-2208500 GCF_001515645.1 Sinocyclocheilus grahami | reverse complement strand
GCAATGCGTATCACCTAGTTCGGATTAGGGAGGGGGACCAATGGAAGACTGCCTTTAACACCCCTACAGGGCACTTTGAGTGTTTGGACATGCCGTTTGGGCTTTCTAACTCCCTGGCGGTCTTCCAGGCACTCGTCAACGACATGCTCAGAGACATGGTCGACCGGTTTGTTTTTGTCTACCTCGACGATATCCTGATCTTCTCCCGGAACGAGCGCGATTATCTCCAGCACGTCAGACGAGTGCTCCAGCGGCTACTTGAGAATCGTTTATTTGCCACGGTAGAGAAGTGCGAGTTTCATGCACGGTCGGTTCCATTCCTGGGATTTGTCCTCTCTCCCAAGGGTATCTGAATGGATCCCGCCAAGGTAAAAGCGGTTGCTGATTGGCCCCCCACAGATAGTCGTGGAGCGGTCCAGCGATTTCTGGGGTTTGCCAATTTTTTACAGGCGATTCATTCAGAACTTTAGCCAGGTCGCCCTTCCTCTGACTGATCTCTCCTCCACTTGGAAGCGTTACTGTTGGTCGTCGCAGGCTCAGACTGCGTTTGAAAATGTAAAGAGTCGCTTAGTTTCAGCTACGATTTTGACTACCCCAGACCCGTCTCGTCAGTTCATTGTGGAGGTGGATGCGTCAGAGGTGGGTGTTCGGGCAATTTTGTATGTCCCTTTGCGGCCCTGGTCACACATAACGATGGACTTAGTCACTGGCCTACCCCCGTCTAGTGGCAAGACGGTAGTCCTCACTGTGGTGGACAGGTTCTCAAAGGCGGCCCATTTTATTCCCCTCCCCAAATTGCCGTCAGCGAGGGAGACAGCGACTGCTGTCTTTGATCACGTTTTCTGTATTCATGGCCTCCCGGTGAACGTGGTCTCTGACAGGGGTCCCCAGTTTGTGTCTAGGTTTTGGACAGAATTCTGTCGACAACTGGGGGCGACTGCGAGTTTATTCTCCGGGTATCAACCGCAGACTAACGGTCAGGCTGAGCATGCTAACCAGGATTTAGAGAGGGTTCTGCACTGTGTGGTGCCTGCCAAACCGTCTTCTTAGAGTTCCAGATTAACCATGGTCGAGTACGCGCATAACTCCCTCCCGGTCTTGTCTATGGGTTTGTCTCCCTTCCAGTGCTGTTTAGGCTACCATCCACCATTATTCCCCTCCCAAGAATCTGATGCCGTTGTTCCATCCGCACATGCGTTTATTGAGAGATACCTCCGTACTTGGAGGATCGCAAGAGAAGCCCTCACCTGGACTGGTGAGAGGAACAAGGCATTGGCGGACCATTACCATACTAAGCCTCCACTTTAGGGATTTAGAGAGGGTTCTGCACTGTGTGGTGCCTGCCAAACCGTCTTCTTAGAGTTCCAGATTAACCATGGTCGAGTACGCGCATAACTCCCTCCCGGTCTTGTCTACGGGTTTGTCTCCCTTCCAGTGCTGTTTAGGCTACCATCCACCATTATTCCCCTCCCAAGAATCTGATGCCGTTGTTCCATCCGCACACGCGTTTATTGAGAGATACCTCCGTACTTGGAGGATCGCAAGAGAAGCCCTCACCCGGACTGGTGAGAGGAACAAGGCATTGGCGGACCATTACCATACTAAGCCTCCACTTTACGTGTGCGGTCAGAAGGTTTGGTTGTCTTCTCAGGACATTCACTTTAGACTCCCCTCATGTAAACTGGGACCCAAATTTGTTGGACCGTTTACCATTTCTAATGTGCTCAGTCCGGTGTTGGTGTGAGTTAAGCCCCCTATTTAAAAATATCCACCCGGTTTTCCACGTGTCTAAAATCAAGCACGGCATTTGCTCCCCCCTTCAGCCCCAGACCTCCACCACCCGCCTCCTAGACTCATCGAAGGGTCGCCGGCTTATACTGTATGGTGGCTGATCGATGTGAGGCATAAGGGGTAGAGGTCACCAATACCTGGTAGACTGGGAGGGCTATGGTCCGGAGGAGAGATGCTGGGTTCCGGCTCGCAACATTCTGGATCATGCTCTCATCGACCAATTCCATCGGTGTCATGGTGACTCCTCTGGGGATGCCAGGAGGCATCCCTGAGGGGGAGGGTACTGTCATATTGGCTCCCCCTGCTGTCTGTGTTGTCTCGTCACTTTCGGCAGCTCATGACCTGGGCAGTCAGCGCTGATCTTGCGGCAGGGTGCACAGGTCACGAGCTGTTTCTCCCTCACCTGTCGCTCATTCCCCTCTTGAATGCTTTTTTGTTAATTATTGATGAGCTTAATATACAAACAATAAAGACGTACATGTATGCACATGTATCCTTTTTTATCACGCCTACAAAGACCTCAGATACTGATAAAATTTGTAGTACTTTCTACTCAGGGAGAGATAACATTGTATTACAGTATATTCATTTATAACTTCAACAACTGTTATACTCTAAGTTGCTTTTTACAAAATAATAACTTAAAAATCATAACGTGAATGATTATATAGTGTTTTGAAGTCGTAAGAAAACATTGACATATCACAAAATTAAAATGTTCTATATTGTATCATATATTTTGTTATTTTAATACTTCCTTTGTTATTTAATATTTCACACACTGAAGGGTTTATCCATTCCAAAGAAAAGCAAACAAGGAATAGTGAAACGGTTTTATTCTATTCATGTACATGTTTTTAGGAGGAAGTGCACTACCAAAGAGTCAAATGAATATTCTTTACTCTACTATATATATAAACTATATATAGTCTTTCATGAGTGAAATTGTTTTGTTTCATTTGACTCTTTTTTTGTAGTGCGCTTCCTCCTAAAATACATGTGCATGAATAGAATAAAACCGTTTCACTATTCCTTGTTTGCTTTTGTTCTTGAATATAAGCTTCCAAGTACAACAATTGCTAGCAAAAGTAAAATTATTTCTTCCTTTTTCTGTTCAGGATGCATCTGTTGCTTTTGAAACCCTTTGCATATAGCCGCTCTCAGATAGCTTGCATTCCTTGACGAGATAAGAGGAGTAAGAGACACTTTCCCACGATTGCTGTTGCTGACCGTACAGCGCTTACGCCTTTATCTCACATTCCAGAGCCTGGCGAAACCTCCGGGGGGCAGCATGCCTCACTTCCAGCCCACAGTCTGTGTTTGTGTACATGATTGTGCATGGAGGAGCTCATTGTTCATCTCTGTCATGAACCGGGAATAAGGGCCTGGCTGGCATCAGACCGCTCCAGACGCCCTCAGGATTCTCTGAATGTCTCACAGACAGATGTGGGGTGGGTTTTATCAGCATGATTCAGTGTGTGAGGAACAATGCCAGAGATCCTCCGCACAAATTGCTTGCTTAGGAGCACCTCCGTTCAAGCATTAATTTGCCATGGTCAATTCATCCTAGACTAGTCTCCTTTGCCCTGAATATAGCAATATATCCCTTATCAGTTTGTCCATGGGGAAGTTATTCAGCACTGACTGCTCACCCTTACAGAGATAGTAAATCTATTCTATTACACATTTCACGAAGCAGTCAATGGGCAAATCCATCAACCGTTTTAGCCACATTTAAAACATGTCTATTTAGCATTAATTTTAAGTTTCCCATGGAAAAAAGCCTGTTCATATTTTTGTCCCATCCATGGTGATATGGTGCCTTCTCACCCTGATTTGAAACATGCCGCCACTTTCTTATACAGCAGCCAGATGGAAAAATGTATGCAGCTTGTCAGCTATCTGATCTAAGTTCAGTGGAAACAGGTCATGGCTTGTGTATCTGTATTGCAGTGTGTAAGGTAGGAAGAAACTAGGTTATTTTGACGCCTTCGCATAATGAAAATGGCAATGAGATTGTTACGTGTGATTATTCTTAACTATGTGTTTACGTAGTTAAAATAAAAGTGTTTGTTTGAGGTCACGTGCAGTTGTGCATGGATTCAAAGTTCCACATACAGTATTCTGTAGCTTATTTACAGATGGATTTAAACAATTGTTCACCAGAAGGGGAAGTCTCACCTTATCTGTGTCTTTGAAAACTTTTTGTGAATAAGAGTTTTTTCTTTGTTGTTCTTTAGAAAAATGTGTCGCGTCTATAGACGCAGAGTACGTGCGCTGCTGGATTAAAGCACACGATTGGCCGAACAAAAATTCGGTTTCACATAAAGCTGACAATTAAATTTATATTTTATTTATCTAATTAATACTAAAACTCGTGAGCCTTTTTGACTTGCTAAATTCATCGTGTTTTAAATGTTTGGATGCTCTCCCCAAACTACCAGCCCAAAAACACTCATCGGTTGTGTTCCGTCCTAAATGACGTGGATAAAATTATTAATGTACATAAAATATGTATTATTGTTAATATTAATATTATTATTATTATTATTATGCATGACATTTCTGTGTGGGACTCTGGGTAAACTTAAACTTTAAAACCACCACAAATCAGTAGCAGAACAATCCAGAAGAATCCAGAAAATGCTATTTCTATTAACGCCGAGATAATTATAAGGCAGGATATTTTCTATCCTACATTCTGTTTTTAGGTGGGACTGTATGATGGAGGCTCACCATAAGCCTGTCATTGTGGCTGGCCGTAACCTCTGTTATGTAAAACTGTATTGTGTCACAGCCTCTTTGAGTTTTTAATGAGGGCAGCCAGTTGGAAACTGGTCATAATTAGATTGGGTTGCCCTGTGAGGGCAAGCTCTGCCCATCTCTCAGCTATGCGGCTCTGAGATCTTATGTAATAGAGTGGACACACACCCCAGGGTGTGTGAGAATGCATTTTGGGTGTAATTCTGTTGTGATGGTAGCAATAGACTTGATTTTGTGTGTGTGTGTGTGTGTGTGTGTGTGTGTGTGTGTGTGTGAGTGAGTGTGTGTGTGTGTGTGTGTGTGTGTGTGTGTGTGTGTGTGTGTGTGTGTGTGAGAGAGACATTTGCCTTGTTTTTAAGAATGACAGAAGATGAGAATGACACCTACATTTGTGAGTCAATGGCAGCTTTAGGGCCTGAGGTGAAGGCAGACATTCATATTTAAACCTTCTCATAACTGCTGCCTTTCCAGGAACAAATCTAACTGGAAAGCTTGGACCTGTTATTTTATTTTATTGAGCTTTAGTCATATTTTGGTAAATGGCTTTACTGTGAAGTCCAAGAATGTTAGTTCGGTGTTTTCAGTCCTGAAGATTGTTTGCTTTGTTCCAAAACGGGACTTAAATTGTTACAGTGGTTACATGTGAGTAAAACTGTTCACATTTTCTTTTTTAAAGATTTATTTTTGGCGTTTTATGCCTTTTATTTAGATAGGACAGTAGGTCGACAGGAAGCTAAGTGGATGAGAGAGAGAGGGGGGTGGGATCGGTAAAGTTCCACGAGCCGGGACTCAAACTCAGGACGCCCGAAGCTCAAAGGCTACATGTCGGCGTGCTGCCCACGAGGCCATTGGCACCGACAACTGTTCACATTTTCAATCGGGCCAAGATCATCTTGTTCAGACAATGACAGACTGATTATTTTGATGTGAATCTGAGCACGATTCCTATGTATAATATGCCTAAGTGAACCAAACTAAGTTCCAAGCAAACGCTCCAAATGAGCCAGGTTTGAAAACACCTTTAGTTTATACTCTTTAGTTTAAAACTCTTTAAACACTCTTAAAAATAAAGGAGCTTAAAAGGTTCTTCACAGCGATGCCATAGAAGAACCATTTTTGGTCCTAATAGGGCCTTTCGCACCACTTTAGTTCCAGAACTAAATGTACAGTACTAAAGTACTGGGACAATTTTGCTCGAACTATTTCCCAGTACCATTTAAAGGGTTGCATTCGCACAGACAGTGTGTACTAGGAACTGGTCGACAGCGACGTCATTTGTGCATGGCGTTCAACAACGGAAACAAAGAAGAACAACGTTAACAACAGGAGGATGGAGGACGCTGTGATCGGAGCTGTTTTTGTTGTGTCTCGCGGGTTTCACAATAATGGACATGGAAAGTTGACGTATACGTAAAGCGATTGAAAGAATGGAAAGGAGGACTAAGAGTCTCCAACGACAACTGGCAGTGCTACATTTGCTACAAGTGCCTGCACTTCAGCGTCCGTCCATCTATCGCTGTTTCCATACTTGCGAAATAAGTTGACACAATGTTTACAGT
>NW_015505310.1:2196938-2201698 GCF_001515645.1 Sinocyclocheilus grahami | reverse complement strand
TCTCGAAAAAGGCAGTCCGGTACTAAAATCGCACCCAGTTCCAGCGGTGCGAAAACACCAAAAAGTGGGTAGTTCTAAAATTAGTTCTGGTACTATGAAAAGGTTCCTGCGGTGCGAAAGGCCCTAATGAACCATTCAGTCAAAGGTTCAAGGTTAAAGAAGAACCATCTCTTTCTTACATTTTTTATAATCTGAAGAATCTTCTTTCGCCACAAAGAACCTTTTGTGAAACAGAAAGGTTCTTCATATGTTAAAGGTAATTTATGGAACCATTTAGACAAAAAAAGGTTCTTCTATGGCATCATGAAGCACCTTTATTTTTTAAAGTGAAGGAATAATTTACAGAATGGCTGTTCACACTTGATATAGTCACATCTAGTCTATTAGCATTCTAACACCACAAAAGCTCCAGAGCAGGATTTCATAACCCCAAGTAAAACGCGTGGCTAAACTAAAGTGTGAGATGCTCCTTTATCCAGAGTTAAAAGCAGGTTTTAGAATGATGATAACCTGGGGTTAAGTGCTGTGCTAAAAGCCCGAGAATAAAAAAAAAGAATGTTCTGGCATCATTTACTAACCTTGAAGTCTTTCCAAACCCATGTGACTTTCTTTATTCCAAATTCTGTTAACTACTTCTATGGTGCTTTTGTGTCCTTTTTGTCCTTTAGCTTTAAAACTCCCATTGTAATTGCATGGAAAAGAGCAACCACAACATTCTTCGAAATATCTCATTTGGTGCTTCACGGAAGAAAGAAAGTCATATAGGTTTGGAATGAAATGAGGGTGAGTAAATAATGGCAGAAGTTTCATTTTTGGGTTAACTTTTGCTTTAATCCATGTGTGTTGGTGTGTTGCATGAATGTGAAATATGCATAATTCCCAAATTCTTGCACCACAATAGGTAATGGCCTCTAAGCGATATATCAGTCTTCTGCATATCAATGTAGTTCACCTTTTTCACAGCCTTTTCCTGTAGAGAATTCAACTTCAGGTCTTTGTCAAAATAGACCTTTTTGCCTCTTAATGGTTTACATTATTATGCAGTAGTGGCTTGGTGCTTCTTATCTGGACCTGCCAACATAAGCGGACATTCCTTTTGGCTGTTGAATGTGCTGGATTCTCGTTTGCTGTGTTCCTAGAACTGCAGAGGTAGAGGGGAAGTGTGATTGTGTTTGAGGAATGTCAAATGTGCAGGGAGAGGGTGTGCCAACTTTGGAGGGTCCTAACCGAGGCACGTTGTACATACAGGAGTCTGATTTCTCCATACGGTCTTGGTGTACTGCAGATAGGGTCTTACAGGAGGGATTGCCTGTTTACATTCTTACTTGGAGGATTGACGCAAACTCAAAAATGTTTTGGTTTTGAAGCCCCCTTAAAAATGTGGTGGGGGTAAATTTGTGGATTTGCTTCAGTGTGTGAGAAAAAGACTGCTCTAGAGTTGTTCTTATTTGGGCCTGTGGTGTAGACTTGGCTCCACAAGGCAATCAGAGGGTGTTGTGTAAACAACTGGCTTCTTTTTTTTTTCCTCGTGCCAACTTGTTTTCTCTGTATATTGGAGACCGGGGCTAGTTGTCACAGAGTCTGTAGCCCTGTGTAGCCCTTGATATATTGAGTTTTATGAATTCTCTCCTCCAAATAATTTAAAAGTATCATCATATTAAAAAAATATATAAAATTGTCACTTTTTTTTGGTGCAAGTTGTGTTTTTCAAATGTTATAAATGAATTCATATTTGTACGTTTACCTTTTACATTTTTGCTTTTTCATGAATTGTTTTGCAATTGTTTTTTTACGATTTGTGTATTTGTGAAAACCTTAAGGCTACATTCAGACTGCAAACAAAAGTGGCTTAAACTGTCAACGTGAAGAGCACTAATCATATGGAATCTGATTGTTTCGCTTCTGATTTGGCACAAAAATTCTGTCTGATTTTCGCATACAATTTGTCTGTTCAGACCAATGCGTTAAAATCACCATACAAAGAAGAAAGGAAGTTAAACAGTATTTATATGTTTTCCAACAGCCGATCAGTTTTTTATTTGTATTCGAGATGGTGTTTCTCAAGTAATACCAAATACAAGAGTACAGAGACTTCTGTTCACTGTCATGTAGCAAAATCCTCTGTAACTGCCACAAAGTTGTGTTTTTATGCTACAGCATTGATTATTGGCATATGACCAGATGCAGGAATATTACTGGTTAGCCAGTTTTCCTCACAGTGTGACGGGAAAAAGATTATAACATTTCACTGAAAAAAATTCTGTTGCAAAATCTGATGCAAATCTTTGTGTCTGTCTAAACAGATGCATTAACAGCTGTTCATTTAGATTAATGTTTATTAAATTTCTGCGCCAAATACCCATCTAAGTGAGTACAGGACTTCAGTCTGAATAGTCATATCAGAATTTGCGCTTCTTTTACATCACTCTTGATTTTCATTCGTCACAATTACGCACTGGCGGAGTCTGACCAAAGATTTTACATACCTGTAGTTCTTTGGTTAATATGGAAGACAGCTGCGAACGTAGTCAGTGGTGGGACAGTGAGATTTAATTCATAAGTGAAGCCATTGAAGCCAAGTTCCATTACATCAGCAATTTGCACAGCCAACATTATAATGATGGTTCTCATTTTAGTGTTCAGTTAAAGGCATCATTTTGAGAGTTTAAAAAAAAAACTCCCAAGCAAATCTCAAATTGCAGATAGAGTAATCTTTGTTAAAATAGAATCATCCTTTTGATACACAGTTCAACTAATCTCACTTAAATCCCCTTAAATGTTGTTGTTACAGTAACACAAGAAGTTGTGCATACACATTATGAAGATGTTTATTCAAGGTGGAGTCTGCCATGTTACTTCTCAAGTAGTATAGGGTCACTATCATCAGAACAGCAGGTTGAGCTATGATCAGCCCTGTTGACCAGTGTTTTATTGCTGTCATACTTGGTATGTGTTCAATCACTGTTGCAGCTGATATTTTCAAGTTCTTGCATTAGGGAGGATACTGTTGCTTATGCTGAATTATAGTTGATGGTCCACCGAGAGAACATGGAATGCAAAAAAAAAAAACCTGGAATAAAAAATTGTTCCCTGTTCGGTTTTTGGCCTGGAAATTTCTCCTTCTATACTTATGGTCAGGCCTTCACAGAATCTGCTCCGCAAAATTCTATATCCCTCCATACCGCACATATAGAAAAATATTTTGTATGCTTTGAAAATAGTTTTAGCTAGCAATAAGCTCCATTTAACTCATTTAACCATATTTAATTACAGTTCACAGAACTACACAGATTTTCCCCTGCAATCTGAGCAGAAAATGTGCAATAAAAAGGAAAAAATGTGTTCAGGATTCACGTTGGTCTACTGATGGGTATACAAACCAAGAATGTTGCCGATTACTGTGCATCACAAAGCACATCTGCCCTCAGATCTGAGTCGATGCTCCTCATTAATTACAGCGTTATGATGGAAAAGAGGTTAGGGGTGACAGGAGGAGAGTGGGTCAATTTAGGAGGTCACACACACTCTTATCTCATCCATCTAAAAGCTGGAAAGGATAGCACACTGCCTCTGTGGATCCACAGGGAGAAATGGAGGCATTTGTGGAATCCAGCACGACAGCAGGAGGCCATACAATAGGAGTGAAAATGTTAATGTGTGCTTACAGGCATGGAGCAAAGCCTGTGAACTCCTACTGAGTTAATGGCCAATCAGATTCTCTTTTATTCAGCCCTGTTTGATCTTTTATAATGCAGCAACAGATGGGGTCATTTGAATTTATGCAGTGTTTCTCATGGCATCTTGGTACATATATACCATTCACAGTTTTGAAATTCAGAGAGCTCATTGTAAAATAGCAGTGGGGTGAAGCACATTCCTTTGAGGAGACAGAGATGTGTTTTTCATCATATTTGAGGCCCTTCAAAGTTGCCTCATTCCTGACATGTTTTGTTCTCTCTTTCCCTCTGTCTTTGTATCTTTTTCCCCCCTTCAATTTTAGTGTGATTTATTTAAATGAAGAAAGCTGTAAATTTGTATTGTCATTGCATTTGGAGCATAGTATAATGACAAACTGTGCAATGTAAAGTACCAATAACATTACTAAAAGTGATATTAACAAATATATAAAATTTGTTAATGTTTTTTATGTTCACCAAGGCTGCATACGTATATCTGCTTTATAACAAAACTATTATTTTTATTTAGGTGTACTATATATATATTGTAACAGGTTCTGCCCTACCATGAGTCCTCTTACCTTACTGGCATTTTGGTTCCCAATGTACATATATATACAGTATATACTGTATATATATATGTGTGTGTGTGTGTGTGTGTGTGTGTGTGTGTGTGTGTGTATTTGTTAAGGATTTCCTCATTCTGATTACTGACCGCCCATCTGCAGTGTGGTGAGGTGGGTCAGTCAGTGCATTCCCGTGGTCAGTAGTAAGATGTTTGTTCAGTTGGTTCATATGTTTTCTCAGGCTGTAACCTATGGCTATGCCGGTTAAAGACTCTTCGGAAAAGTGGTGGCTTATAAGGGACTAGCAAACCAAAGTACCAAAATATTGCAATAATCAAACCTAAAAATGGAAATAATCTACCATAGAGAAATAGCTTTTTATTTTTGTATGACCTAGATTGCCCATTCTGACCATGTTCTGTGCTATTGAGTTTGTTTGTTTACAGATTTTATTTATTTCAATTTATTATATATTATATATTTTTAATGTGTATATACTGTGTGTGTGTATATATAC
>NW_015505310.1:2187291-2196685 GCF_001515645.1 Sinocyclocheilus grahami | reverse complement strand
CACACACACACACACACACACACACATATATATATATATATATATATATATATATATATATATATATATATATATATGGCTTATTATATTGTTTATATTTCGGTAGTGTATATGCTTATCATGCCAATAAAGCTTTGTTGACTTAGACCAGAAAACTGAAGTACCAAATGAATACAATAATCAAGCTCAAAAATCAGTAGTTATTTATTTTAATTTTTTTTATGAACGTGATTGCTCATTCTGGCCATGTTCTCTGCTATTCACCTTGGCACTTTCACTTAAGCTTACACTTTTAAAAAACAATTTGTATAATTACATAATTGTTATTTAATTAAGTCATTAATTTCAGTGTACAGGTGCATCTCAATAAATTAGAATGCCGTGGAAAAGTTCATTTATTTCAGTAATTCAGCTCAAATTGTGAAACTCATGTATTAAATAAATTCAGTGCACACAGACTGAAGTAGTTTAAGTCTTTGAGCCCATCTGAATTAGGACATTTAGGCTATCCATCTAATAGTAGCCTACCAAAATCTTATTAACAGTAGAAGTTAAATCTTACTGTAGTCTTCAAATCTGGGTACTGTCTTACATTTAAAAATCACAAAGGGAGTTTGGTCCCATCAGGCTAACGTGACACTCATGCAGCTGTAAGGTTTTCTTTTTCCTTTGTTTTTACTCGCGATCTTTACAATGCGCATTACATTACGTATTTCATGGCACACTCGTTTTATGCGTATTTGGCGCCACCTATTGTTGTGGGTGTATTATTGACATGTCAAAGTCTAGACTCTGAATATATTTTTTCAGATGTACTTCCAAGAAAAAAACATTGTCTTATATTCGGGTCAATACGGTACTTCAGTCTGTGTGCATTGAATTTATTTAATACACGAGTTTCACAATTTGAGTTGAATTACTGAAATAAATGAACTTTTCCACGACATTCTAATTTATTGAGATGCACCTGTATATCTGTGCAGCTGCATTTACTAAATTAACTGAATTTGAGATACTGCGTATAGAACTCTTATTTTCACTGAAAACATATATGAGGATTATGTAATTGAATTAGATCTTACATTGTTTATAGACTTGTTTGATTAAGTGTTTGAGTATATGTCAGTGAGTTCTCGTCTGGAAAGGAATGTTGATCATGTAAAGACGCTCACCTGACAAATGTACTGCATGCTGCAATGCCCTGGAGCAGAAGCCAGTACAGGGTGGTAAACAAGCAGTCTTCTTGTCTAAAGCTCCAGACTTCCCTGTTTAGCCTCTGTGATGCATCACTGGAATGCTGGGAAATGCAGAAATAGTCTGAGGAAAATCATATATAATCTGAGAGTTTCTATCGTTTTCTTTTTTTCTCTCTTTTGCTTATTCTTTTTGTATCTTTCTGTTTCACATACACACATTAACTGAGAAAAACAATCCAGGGCAATGTCAGCTCCACTCAGGTCTCAATTTACACACTAGATCAGCCAAAGTTGAAGAGCAACAGATATTTGCCAAGACAAGAATGTGGAAATTCAGGTTTGGATGGAGGTAGTCCAGACAGTGGGAGACACAGAGATCTTCATGTTGGCCAGAATTAGTCCATCACCTGTATACTTACAAAGAGTACTTTGGAATTGTTTTGCAAAATATATTGACAAATAAATGTGGGTGGTAATGAATTAATCTCTTTAAAAAATGTGCTTTTGCAAAATTATTTTATTCAGCAATGATGCAATAAATTAAAGAATTTTACATAATTAGTATTTCTACTATTGTTCCAAATAAATGGCTGGTTTCAACATGTATAATAATAAGAAACATATTAGAATGTTTTCTGAAAATTCAGCATTGCCATAACAGTAATAAATTAAATGTTAAAATGTATTAAAATATAAATCAGTTATGTTGAATAATAATAATATTTCACAATATTGCTTTTTTTGCCTTGTTAATCATAAGAGACGTCTTTTAAAATTTCATTTATTTTTTTAAATCCCTACATTTTGAATGATAGCATATATTGGTAACACTTTAGAATAGGGAACAGTTTTTCCTCAATGAACTCATAATTTGCTGCTTATTAATAGTTAGTAAGGTAGTTGTTAAGTTTAGGTGTGGGGTAGGATTAAGGGATCTAAAATATGGTTATGCAGAATAAGGCATTAATATGTGCTTTCTAATTACTAATAAACAGCCAATATGTAATATGCATGCAAATATGCAGCTAGTTAATAGTGAGAATTGTGAAATATATGGATATTTGTCTCTAATCTATAACATTAAAAAGCGTTACCATTTGATTGATTCACTTCTTAAAAATCTTGAAATATTCGAAATTGTAAAACTTTATATTTATTTTCAGGTTGAAATGGCAATAATCCCAGATCTTTCATGTGGTCTCAGACGTTTGGCCTCCTTTTGTATATGGATGTGTACTGTGGTCTGGATGAAAGCCTTTCAGCATGCTGGAAGGAACATGATTTTCTGATTCCAACTCATGTTTCTCTCCCCCTTTCTGTTCTTTCTTTCCCACATGTTTCCTCCCGCTCTCTTTGTGTCTTTGGTAGCACATTGTTCTGAGTGAGCTGTGGTCTCAGGTAACTGAGTGGAAGTGAAGGCCTTGTGGAGTGACCGGCTGCTGTATATGGAGCCATTGCGCTCCTTCTCTCGTTCCCCTTTTTGGTTTTATGTGGTTTTGGCTGGGCTAGTTTCACACAGCCTCTGGGTATGGAGCCCCATTTCCTCTTGCCCAGTCAAATGGTAATTACACTCTTTAATGTTAAAAGGTGAGTCGGCTTTCGTTCTTTAACTTTTGTGATGTGGTTATAATGGAAGGAAGTAAAGGAGGGCTCTTTAAGGTGTCTGTGTGTCTCATGTTACTTTTGGATAGGCTCTCCCGATCTCAACCCCATAGAAAATCTTTGGAGGGAGTTGAAAATCCGGGTTCGCCAGCGACAGCCCCAAAACATTACTGCTCTTGAGGAATGGGCCAAAATACCAGCAACTGTGTGTGAAAACCTTGTGAAGACTTACAGCAAACGTTTGACCTCTGTCATTGCCAACAAAGTGTATATAACAAAGTATTGAGATGAAATTTTGTTATTGACCAAATACTTATTTTCCACCATAATTTGCAAATAAATTCTTTAAAAATCCTACAATGTGATTTTCTGGATTTTTTTTCTCATTTTGTCTCTCATAGTTGAGGTATACCTATGATGAAAATTACAGGCCTCTCTCATCTTTTTAAGTGGGAGAACTTCCACAATTGGTGGCTGACTAAATACTTTTTTCCCCACTGTATGTCACATCTGTATTGTCATATTCACACACAAGTTGGATGACTAGGATTCTGCGATCCAAATATTCAAAACAGTTACACAACTCACAGTTGACTGGCCATACTTTTTCTTGCATTAGTGTATAAATGTTCTTCACGAATCACACTTAATTTGAGCATTACAATTTTGCTGCACTAAATAATTCTGATGCTTTGTTGATGAGGTTATCTTAAAAACAGAATTTCGCACCCTCCTCCTCCTCCATGAGGTTTCAGGCACGTACATTGTTGCCATGAGTTCTCCCCCCCCCAATGTCCTCTTTTTAAAAGGCGTCTGCTTCACTTCCAGCGACACAATTTCAGGGGTCAGGCTGTGTGTGTGTTGTGTGTTAAATGTGTGCATAGCCGGAAGCACTCGCTCCAGACGCCTGGCTGGAAAATAGCAGGAATTGCGTTCTGAAATCCCAGGAAACATCCACCTCCATGAGGTTTCAGGCACGTACATTGTTGCCATGAGTTCTCCCCCCCCAATGTCCTCTTTTTAAAAGGCGTCTGCTTCACTTCCAGCGACACGATTTCAGGGGTCAGGCTGTGTGTGTGTTGTGTGTTAAATGTGTGCATAGCCGGAAGCACTCGCTCCAGACGCCTGGCTGGAAAATAGCAGGAATTGCGTTCTGAAATCCCAGGAAACATCCGTAATTTCGGCCCACATTCCTTTGCAGTTGACTGAGCTCTCTCTCCCCAAGCACCTCCCATCAGGAAGTGTCTGACAATGGGAGCAGAGTGCCAGAAACAGGCAGACGGACAGGCAGGACAGAGCTGGGGGCAGCCAGGGGTATCCAAAGTCCATTCCCCTTGCCCTCCTACCCTAATTCAACAATCTAATGCTTGTATAACACACAGGCAATGGGGGTTATTGACAGGTGATACCAAAACTTTGTCTTGTATTAGGATTATGCTGACAATGTGATTGGTAATGAAAAATTGCAAAAAACTGTAAACAGAATTATTTATAATAGTGGTCTTAGACTTTTGGACCCCTCTGTTTATATTAAAATACAGTCGGAGAAAATTGTTTGGTAACACTTTACTTAAAGCCTTTATTTATAATGCATTATAAAAGTAGTTTTAATGCATTAATTATGCCTTGTAATGCAACTTATAATGCATTGTACAATCTCGTGATTGTAACTACAGTTAATACATTATATTAAATTCAGTTATAATTATTTAAAGCAAAATATAATGTATTATAATGCACATTATGAAGAATTATAATGCATTGTTCCCTTTAATAACCCTTTATAATGCATTATACATAAAGGCTTTAAGTAAAATGTTACCAATTGTTTTTTTTTTTTATTCTTTATAGATAAGAAGATCTGCATGGAAGAATATACAAAAAAATGTTTTTATAGTGAAACAAAGCCATTCAATTCTCTCAAATTCTGCTTGCATGATTGTTTTTGTATATCTTGTTGATTTAATGTTAAAGGCATTCTTCAAACACACACTGCCAAACATTTGGGGTCAGCAAGATTTATTGTTTTTTCTTTTATTCCGCAAGGACACATTAAATTGATCAAAATTAACAGTAAAGACTCTTGAATTGTTACAAAAAATATTTCAATTAAATTCTGTTCTTTCAAACTTTTTATTCATTGAAGAATCTCGAAAACAATGTATTACTGTTTTCACAAAAAATATTAAGCAGAACAACTGTTTTCAACATTGATAAAACATTTTCTTGAGCACCAATTCAGCATATCAGAATGATTTTTTTGTATATGTGACACTGAAGACTGGAGTAGTGCTGTTGAAAATTCAGCTTTGCCATCAAAGGAATAAATAATTTGAACATATATTTAGATTATATTTTAACATGATCTTAAAATAAATGTAGCCTCGGTGAGCATAAGGGACTTCTTTAAAAAAACATTCAAATGTTGACCCCAAACTTTTGAATGGTAGTGTCGATCTTGTGTTATTCCATGTTGCATATTGTTGAAGGGATTGATCTTACAGCTTCTGTGTATTTGCGTTTACATATATGCCACTGATACGTTCCCTGATAGAATAGTATATGATCCCAAGGGGTCTTTTATGGCAACAAACTTAACCAAACTGATCAGACTTATGCATTTAAAGATGTTTAATCTCTAAAAAAAAAAATGTATGCGTATTTTGGATGTCTTGCTCAAACAGTCTACTTCAAATTGTTCTTAGTAATTTAAAGTCAGTAGTGCGTTTTAGAAATATGGAACTTGGTTGGAGACAATCTGTTGTTGATTCAAGTCCTTATATTGAATCAATATCATGTTGCAACTTTTTTTTATTTGTAGATCTCATACAGATGCCCACATTCTGCTGTACAATTATCTGATGCAGCTCAGAATTCTTTGGTCCCTAAATGACTGCAAGCTGTCCATTGCCTGAAGCTACAAAGCAGTCATCGTCTTTGCTTTACGCAACAGATTTTGTTACTGTCAATTGTATGCAGTGTTTCGTTTTCCATACAGTCTTTTGTTGCTCAAAAGATCAAACTTGTCAGTTTCACATGTAATGTCACATGCGTTTGACTGCGGTTGTCAGTACTGTTTTACAGTCTTCAATCTTTAGGACTCACAAATGAATTTTAAGAACAGGTTTGGCTAATATTTGCTGTATAAACTGGTTCTATGTCACATCTTTTACATATGTGTGAGGCACGTGCTTGGTGTATTTGCTATCGGCCACCTATTTGGGGTTTTTTCAGAACATGCAAAACCAACAGTGCAAGAGCACCTGATTCAGTTAACTTTCTAATGAATCTATTTAACAATATATTACAGTTTAATAAAGATGGCAAAGCAAAACATGCTATTGATGATCAAATTATGAAATAAAAATTTATTAAACTTGATTTTACCATAAGATATGATAACATTTTTGGATTTGTTCGTCTAATGTTCCTTTAATTTGCTCCAAAAATATACATATTGATATCAAAAGAGGCATCAGTCATGGAAAACATGCTTTACAGGTTTCCTTTAAACATACAGATAAATTCATCTTTCAGTTTTTAATAAGCATTCAGCATTATTAAGGAAATAGCCTTTGAAGCCAAATTATGGGAAGAACTTCCTCAGGCTCCATATGCAGACAAAGAAAGAAGCAGAAGGCGCCACAACAATCATGTTGCAACAATACTGGGAGATTCCAGTCAGCAGCTGGACAGTGAGATACACAGCCCTATCCGGCCCTTTCCCTTCAATCCTGTTCTTCACCACCTGGCCTATGTGTGCAAGTCTTGTCACTAGGCTTCAGGCTTAGAAGCATCCATCTAATTTCAATGGTTGATGAGACAACCCATGAATCCCCAGTCAGAATGACATAGAGAGACAACTTTATCTGAGCTGTGGGGGGAGGTTTCCAGACCGTCTGCTCTTGTACCAGTGTGTCCTGGTGTACATGTGACCCCATCCTTTTTGATTGTTATCACATAGTGAAGAAAATGCTAAATGCTGTATCAGATATGGGCACTAAAGTTGAGTGTATGGCTGTCATATGTCTCAGATGAGCAATGGGATTAATTAAATATCAGAAAAAGTTCTGATTGAGAACTCGCTGAAAGTGTCTGTGCTCACCAGTATATACACAAAAGTTTGGGATCAGCAAGATATTTAATGTTTTTAAAGAAGTTTCTTATGCTCATCAAGGCTGTATTTGATAAAAAATACAGAACAATATTGTGATTTTGTGAAATATTATTATAATATTATAATAATATTATCAATTTAAAATAACAGTTTTCTATTTTAATATGCTTTAAAATATAATTTATTCCTGTAAAGCAAAGCTGATTTTTCAGCATCATTACTCCAGTCTTCATTGTCACATGATCCTTCAGAAATCATTCACACATTGTTACATGTGTGTAGTTACAGAAATATTACAGCTGTAGATACTATGTACCAATGTGTACTTGCACTGTGGCTACATACTACGTACGCATCTAGTTACTATGTAAGTACACAGGTATTAGGGCCACTTAATATAAAGTGGGATCAATCATTCTAATATACTGATTTATAATCAATGTTGGAAACAGTTGTGCTTAATATTTTTGGGACCTGTGATACTTTTTCCAGGATTCTTTGATTAATAAAAAGTTAAAAAGAACATCTCGGTTACGTATGGTAACGTAACACGGATGGTAAGACATCTTTAAAAAGACGCGTCTTTAAAAAGACGTTCCACCCGTGAAGCTCTTTTAGACAGAAATTGCTCTTTTAGTGTGCTGAAGCGCACAGGGGAGATGGCCGTCTGCAACACACACAGGGGGTAGTGCAGCCTGATGTGTGCAACCCACTCAACACGGGAAACTACCACTGCTGAAGCGCCGTACCAGCAGCACGAGAGCCCTCGAAGAGCGTGCTTGACTTGACTGTAGTCTTTACTTTTAGCAGAAGGTCAGGAGCAGAATGATAGAACCGCTCGGCTCTGAAGCGAAAAGCAGAATATGCGCTGCATCTGCTGCCTACTACCCATATCCACCTGCAATTCAGATCAGCGAAGACGAGGTGCGCCAGGTCTTCCGGAAGCAGGAAAGGAAAAAAGCAACAGGCCCAGATTGTGTTACACCAGTCTGTCTGAAATCCTTTGCTGACCAGCTGGCCCCCATCTTCACACAGATCTTCAACAGATCACTGGAGCTGTGCGAAGTCCCTTCATGCTTCAAACGCTCCACCATCATCCCCATCCCAAAGAAATCCAAAATTACAGGACTTAATGACTACAGGCCTGTGGCTCTAACATCTGTGGTCATGACGTCTTTTGAAAAACTGGTGCTGGCCCACCTGAAGGACATCACTGGACCCTTGCTGGATCCTCTTCAGTTTGCCTACAGAGCAAACAGGTCTGTGGACGATGCAGTAAACATGGGACTGTATTATGTTCTGCAACATCTAGACAGACCAGGGACTTATGTGAGGATCCTGTTGGTGGACTTCAGCTCGGCCTTTAACACTATCATCCCAAACTTCCTCCTGCCCAAACTAACTCAGCTTTCCGTGCCCACCTCCTCATGAACACTTGACAATAACTGTGGAACACACACTATTTATTCACTCATACACTTATTTATCTAACACACATACTCAGTCTACATTTCAATTTGCACATAATATACCTGTACATACAACTGTCTATTGTTATATACCTGTACATACAATTGTCGATTTGTATATTTTTTATTCCTTATTTTTCTTGTTCTATTTTTTTATTTATTTTAATTTTTTATTGTCTGTGTTTTTTTGTTCTGTCACTGTCATTCTGTTACACTGTGGAAGCTTCTGTCACGAAAACAAATTCCTCGTATGTGTAAACATACCTGGCAATAAAGCTCATTCTGATTCTGATTCTGATTATACTCACGCTGTGATCAGTGGCAGCTGGATGCAATAATCACATGCCAATGTGCATTGGCTCGTTTAGTTTACACTCTAAGTAGATTGGTCTCGCTAAGCAAGATCCCAATTCGTCGGTCATCCGACGTGACGTCGAGAGTGACCGACTGAAAGGGAACAGTGTTTATTCAAAATATAAATTTTGTGCTACAATATACAATACTATTCAAAAGTTTGGGGTTGGTAAAATGTTTCTTTCTTTTTTTTTTAAGAAATACTTTTATTCAGCAAGGATGTGTTAAATGGATAAAAAGTGATAGTAAAGACATATATTGTTAGAAAAGATTTATATTTTGAATGAATGCTGTTCTTTTTAACTTTTTATTCATCAAAGAATCAAAGAACATATCACAGGTTCCCAAAAAAATATTAAGCAGCACATCAGTTTCAACACTGATAATAAATCAGGATATTAGAATGATTTCTGAAGAATCATGTGATACTAAAGACTAGAGTAATGGCTGATGAAAATTCAGCTCTGCATCACAGAAATAAATTTTAAAATTATATTAAAATAGAAAACCAATATTAGAAATTGCAATAATATTCCACAATATTACATTTTTTCTGTATTTTTATGCAGCCATGATGAGCATAAGAAACTCCATTAAAAACCTTTGAACAGCAGTGTGTGTATATATATATATATATATATATATATATATATATA
>NW_015505310.1:2096170-2187157 GCF_001515645.1 Sinocyclocheilus grahami | reverse complement strand
TATATATATATATATATGTGTGTGTGTGTGTATATATATAGATTTATGAAAGAGCAAAAATGTAAAAGGTAATGAAATAGCCAATATACACCATTCAAAAGTTTGAGATCGGTAAGATTTTTTCATGTCTTTGTAAGAAGACTGTTCTTTTTTCACCAAGGCTGCATTTATTTGATCATAAATACAGTTAAACAAATTACAGTAATACTGTACAATTTTCTTACAATTAAATTTTGTAAGTTAATATATTTTAAAATGTAGTTTATTCCTGTGATGGCAAAGCTGAATTTTCAGCATTCATTATACTCCAGTCTGCAGTGTCACATGATCCTTCAGAAATCACCCTAATTTGGTGCTCAAGAAGCATTCTTCTTATTATCAGTTTTTAAAACGGTTGTGCTGCATCATATTTTTGAGGAATATATTTAGTTTTTTTTCCAGAATTCTTTGAGGAATTGAAAGTTCAATAAAACAGCATTTATTTGAAATAGAGATCTTTTGTAACATTAACAATTTCTTTTCTTTCACTTTTGATTAATTTAATGTGTCCTTAAAGAATAAAATTATTAATTTCTTTCAAAGAAAATCTTACCAACCCCAGGCTGTTATTTGGTAGTACACACACACACACACACACACACGCACACACACACACACATATATATATATATATATTATATGGTCCAGGTTCAAACTGTTGCAGGCTTCTTAAACAATTCTCTCTTATGATGGCTGAAAGACTCTCCTGATGTGAAACTGAAACATTATCCAGCCCAGACTCTTTTACACCTGCTCTCGTCATAATAGCCGTGTGGAATGCGGAGAGAAAGTGAGAGAATACCTCTTATTCATAAAGCTGCTCTGAGGGGGACAGGTGCTGTCAAGGGGGTATCCGTTCAGAGCTACATGGGGGACTGTTGGTAAACACATTAAGGGGAGGGGGAGTTTGGAACAGAAGTGGCTCAGATGTTTGCTTGACTGGGCACGAACAATTCCTCGCCATCAAAAGAAGTGCATGAAAGAAAGCTACAAGTGTTTAAACTCAGTTTTGTTGATAATAACCTTTAATTTTTAGTTGTGTCTGGGCACAATGTAGAAACATATACATAACATTGAATTAGCGTGTTGATATTTGGAAACTTGCTTCAAACGTCCTCCATGAAATATTTTGCAATAGTTCTATAGACACCATAAAATGTGACTAAATGTGTATTTTCAAAGAATTTCTGACTGTCAACTTCTTGCCAAATGGGGTTCTTAAAAATAAACCATCAATGGTTCTATAAAAAAAAAACTTAAACATCCATAGAACCTTCTTGATAGGTTCTTTCACTATACAAGGTTCTTTATAGTGTAAAAAAGTAATATATTTTAAATACATTTATTTTATACAAAGTATCGTACAAATCACACTTGAGACTTTATTTAGAGCATCACCTGTGCACAATGCACATTTCTTAATATTAAGCCTAAAATGTATTTTAATGTCACTATTGATGAGGATTGAATGATCTTTGAATAATGTCGGTCTTTAAAAGCTAGATATTTAAAATGTACCTAAATTATACTTGCAATAGTTCCATTTTAGCACAATCAAATATACTTCAGTGTATCATTAGTTGGACTTCAGCACTACTTCTGCAAAATTCAAGTGCATTTAGTTGTTCCAGTTTAACAGACTTTAAGTATACCAGTTTAGTGTACTAAAAGAACAATTGCATGGTATTTTATTTAGTACATATAAATGTATTAGTAGCATACTTGGCATCAAATACATTTGAGTATTTTTCACTAGGGAAGGTTCTTTAGATTATTCAAATATTCTTCACACCAAGACAAAAAATGGTGAACTGTTCACGGAAAGGTTTACTGGGAAGCCCAGAAATGGTTCTTCTATTGTTCTTCCACTGTTATACTTCTAACTGTTGTTGAAAAACAAACAAAAACTAAATTAAAAAATTGTATGTTTATTTTAAAATTACTGTTATTTTTTACACATATTCGAGGACACCAAACATATTAAAACAACATAAAAACAACAAGGCAGTCTCAAGGGAACATGGAGGTTAATAGTGTTTTTGTGCGATGGCTTCTATGGTCTGTTTCAATAAATGCAGTTTTTTCCTAGTTATGAAGAGATTGAGAAGAGTGTTTCCCTGTATGTGTTTGTGTTTGAATGAAGCAGAGTGAATCTAATGCTCTGCTTCCCAGACGTGCCATATGGTGTTCGTGTGACAGGTGCATCTGCTACTGAGGAGTTCCTCAGGCTTTGTTTACATAAAACAACAGCAAAATCAACCAGAAATCTTATTTCGTCAGATGTTTACTGAATTGTATATATACAAATATATTTACAAATATAATCATATAGTTGCACTTTTGAAATGCTTATACAATAATTTGCACTTTTACGTTATTGTAACAACGGCATGATTAACTGATATACTCTTTCTGGACCATAAACTTTTTAAGAAAATTAAATGGCCATGTGTTTACTAAATAGTGTATGATGAGGGTTAAATATTGTCAGGAATCTGGTGCATGCTAAAGAGATTGTGTTTATGGTATAAACAAATGCTGTTTATCTGTTGAGTGCCGCAAACAGAAGAATTGGGTCCATAGAAAATTGGAATAGTTTTCCGCAACAGTGATATCATGGAATGTCTGACCCTCTGCAAGGCACAAGGGCAGGTTTTAACACAGCTTTTCCCAACCCAGTTTCTAGATTGTTCCACTGCAATTCTGGTAGTAGAGTTTTTTTGGTGGTAAGCACTACAAATTGCCAGTTTAAAGATTTAAGGTTTAAGATTTAAAGTTAACAAGAAATATTTTAGGGCAGTTGAAATGTCCTGTGGTGTAACATTTTGATAATGTTTTTGTATTTGTTTTGTAATATGTATGTTACACCTTCTTCCTTGATTGTTTGTTCCAATTATGTTATTTTGTTTATATTTGAAAGGCAATAAAAAAAGAGTACATTTATGAACAAAATTTGTCCTAGATTAATGAATTCTGTAAAAAGTTGTTTATTGTTAGTTCTTGATACATAATGTTAACAAACTGAACCTTATTCAAATTGTTCCGTATTAGGCAGACAGATTTTCTAATCTCATATTAATGGAGACTTTATTGAATATTTATTAAATACTTTTTTTTTTAAATATTGATTTGAACTAAAGCTAAAGTTAAATAATTATTATTAATAATTGAAATAAAGCTGAGATTTAAAAAAAAAAGAAAAGCTGACAGCTGTCCGAAATAAAAGAAAAATTACAACTGAAATAATAATAACAAAAAGCACATAATATTACTAAAACTAAAAGCTGATTCAAAATATTCATAAGTACTATAATAATTAATCAATAATACTATACAATAATTTTGCCCAGAACCATTTAAAAGGAAAAAGGTAAAAATTCTGAGGGGGGAACTTAACATAAATTTTGAAACCATACATCAACTGACCCGAAATTATTGTAAAGCCATTATTTTATAAAGACACATTAAGGAATTCCTGACACCGGTGTTTAATGAAATTGAAAACGAACAGTGATTGTAGCTTGTGAGTGTTTTCAGTGTAAATGTCAGGTTTGTATTGTAGACCAGTGCTCAAGGCATATGAACAGCCCTTTGTTCTCTGTGTGGACTCTGATGTGCTGGCCAAAGCTTTCATTGTGTTCTGTGAATTAGAGAAGAAAATTGCAACCTGCCTTTGAAGGCCACTGTCAGTGAGACATTTAAAGCTGAAACGAGCGGTCAAAGAGCAGACGTCACAGGCGTGTGACAGCGTCCTGGGTCTCGACCCCCACCATTACACCGCATGCACACCTGGATACCTAGAAAACTGAATCTTTTCAATGCAAGTTATGGAACATTTAGTCATCAAATACCAAAAAGATCCATTCCCTGATTTCTACAACATCGACAATACCTCACTTTGAAAGAAAGCTTTGTCGCTCCGCTTGAGGAGGGGAAGATTTAGATGATGCCCAGAGGTCTGAGACAAGAGCCCTCAGTATGCCTGGCCTCACCTGTCACAGATGATATCGCAGTGGTCATGGACAACTACACATTTTCAACAGTAATTTTAAGATGTGAGCAGCTGTCTTTGCATGAGGAAAGGATTTTTCGAAAGGGGTCGACGGGTCATTAGTGGACTACTGGCCCTCAGGCCAGGATGGATTTGGTTAGTCAAATGAAAGGCCAAAAGGGCTGGTTGAAATATGGCTGAGGTGATGAGAGAGATAGAGATCACTGCCCCAGCAGCTGTGCTCTGACACCAGAAGGACCCTGATAATCTACAGTCAAACCAACATTTATTCAGACACCTTCAGCATTTCTCACATTATATCACAGTTTATTCGCTATAGTTTAGAAAATGGTAATAAAATATGACTAAGAACTCAGAACAAATTCATCTTGATAATGCCAGATTAGATAGGTGTAATGGATTACAATCAACCAAATTATTCAGCTGTTAAATTTAAGTACACAATTAGATAATACCAATTTAGGTCAACCAATTACCAATCAATGCAAAAATGTATTCAATCTGTGGTGTCAAAATGTCATATTAGCAATTAAAGAAAAAACACTTAAGCAAAACATGGTCAGGTCAAAGTGTCCAAATTTTATATAATAGTGCACTGTATGAAGAATTCTTAGGTATAATATGTCACAGTTCACTTTATTTTGCTAACCTCACTTACATTTATGAACTATGGTGTACTGCACCCATTAGTAAAAAGATATAAAAAAATTATATCTGGTGTCTGAATATTTTTTGGTTTGACTGTATGTGTGTTTGGTTATAGATGTGGTTAGCAAAAATGTTCTTACTGCCTCTTGCTGTTTTGTTGGAATAAGTCAGAAAATCTGGTTCAAGGGGGTACCCGGAGTATGGTGTTTTGCACAAACTGCTTTGTGCCATAATAATAATGTTAAATTAGCAATTAAAACAAATAAGCTCACCTGTGAGCCCCCATGCTTAAAGGGATAGTTCAACAAAAATGAAAATTGCCCCATGATTTACTCACCCTCGAGCCATCCTAGGCGTATATGACTTTTTTCTTTCAGACGAATACAATCTGAGTTAAATAAAAAAAATGTCCTGGCTCTTCCAAGCTTTATAATGGCAGTGAATGGCTGCTGAGATTTTGAAGCAAAATAAAGTGCATCCATCCATCATAAAAAGTACTTCACACAGCTCCGGGGAAGTGAATCGATGCGTGTTTGTAAGAAAAATATCCATATTTAAAACTATATAAACCGTAATCTCTAGCTTCCACTAACTGTCGTATGGGCGTTCATGAAAGAGTGTCGTTCCAGTGGATGATGGAGGATGTAGGCGAGAGAGCAACACAAAACACCGGTCATGAATTAGAAGTACAAAATGAGGATACAAATCATATACTATCAAAATCGTGTTTATTAGCTTCATGTTTCGTGTGTCGAGACATTTTTCTGGGTTTGTTGTGGACGAAGCAGAACGTGGAAGAGTAGGAGAAGCGCGTCATAGGAAGAGTGAGCTTCCACTGAGTCCTAACTGCATTCGCGAAAGAGAAAACAGACTGAGACAGTGCTGAACGCAGCTAATGCTAATGAATAGAAATGATGATTCTGTCTGAAGAACTATGAAGTAAACGTGTAAATATATCAATATTTCTCCAGGTATGCGCACTTTTGGACTATAAGCCCTTGTTGACACTGTTCAGTGCAGCTATGTATGTGAACACAAATAAACCGCAGCAGGCCTGACTGAATATGAATGTGTTGTTATTCTATTCAAAATATCATACATTATCGATTGATTATTTTACACTCCTGACATTAAGAAATTACTGTCCCTGCAACCTAGTTTTATAAAAATAAAAGTGGTCAAATGTCAAAGCTGGAGTCTTTAATCTGTCTAATGATGCACAGTTTGTCCAGACAAAGTACGAGAGTGGTGTTTTAAAATTCAGTGAATGTGAAACAACACTAATCTGAGGCCGCCAGCAATCTTTTTTGTGTTAAGAGGTTAGAAGTACAAAACGAGCATTTGTATAGAAAAATGTTGGAGGATTTCAATATAAGCCACCAGGAGACATGCTTTTCCTTTGCTCTATTCTCACCGGAGCTTATGTTATACCTACGTCCTACATCATCTGCTGGAACGCCACTCTCTAGTGAGCGTGCGTACGACAGTTAGCAAAAGTTTTAAATATATTTGTCTTACAAAAACGCATCGATTTGCTTCAGAAGGCCTTTATTAACCCCTGGAGCCGTGTGGAGCACTTTTTTATGATGGATGGATGCACTTTATTTTGCTTTAAAATCTCAACACCCATTCACTGCCATTATAAAGCTTGGAAGAGCAAGGACATTTTTTTATATGTAACTCTGATTGTATTCGTCTGAAAGAAGAAAGTCATATACACCTAGGATGACTTGAGGGTGAGTAAATCATGGGGTTATTTTCATTTTTTGGTGAACTATCCCTTTAACTTTGATGCCATGTGCAGAATTCATGTTGTAGACAAGTACATTTTGGGGTCTGTAAATGCAATATAGACCTGTCTTTCTGGCATTGTCTGCAAATGTTACTGTGCATATATCTATTTAAGTTTTACAAAAATTAAGAAATGAAGAACCCAGGACTGCTATGTAATCTTGACTACTTGTTCAAAGTCTAAAAATGCACTCACACACACTGTATAAACAGACACACAGAGCTCCCATTGTCTTGCTTACATGCAGTAGCTCATGCATGTAGACGTGTTGTTTTTAAAGAAAAGGCTAATTAAGTAGAAAACCCCCCCTCAAGCCCTTTTCCCACCCATAATGGCCGCCACACTGGCCCCAATGCACATGCTAATGTGTGGAATGCGGCCATTTCCTCCCTCTCTAGGAAGACAAAGAGAATCAATGGCGAGACAATCTTCCCCTCTCTCCTTAACCTTCAGTCTTGTTCTTTCTGAAGAAAAATGCCTCTAGATATTACACATTCACCTTTATGGTGGAAAAGCAATGCTAATATTTAAATCCTAATTACATAATTGGAGAAGAAACTGATAGTTAGTAAGTAAATAATGAAAAATAATAATAAATAATAGGATATTGATATCTAAATTGGTGAATAGACAAATGTAAAAAATAGCATAACCTGCTACTTTTGCAACTGCCATGCAAATGAACTATTTTTACCATTCTAAATAAAAAGTGTGTTTATGTCTTTGCATATTTCCATAAAAAGAGAAACAGATCTGTGCGTGTGATATGAATGGAGTCCAACTGTCTACTCAACAAGTGCAGGCTTGATATTTATACACAGCTGCCACTCACAAAATGCAAGGACTTTCTAACTTTCCAGTGTGTCTTTTCCAGAGCAGGCGTTGGTTTATTCAACACATATCTGCAAAACATATTTAGGCCTGATAATAAAGATTATGTATTGTTGCATATACAATTTTCATTAGTTTGGATTACAGAGTTTTAACCTCAACTAATAAACTTAATTTTGAAACAAAATGAATGATAATATAAATAAATGAAAGGATTTATGAAATAGTACGAATAAATCAAATGTGTTTGAAATACACAATTACCAGGTCTCTATATTTATCACCAATAAATTAAATTGATTAGACATAAAGCAATCTCATACATTTTGAATTGGATCTTGCTTGTTCCACAGACATAATTAAACTATGTTCATACTTTTTAACTGATTAAATGTAATTATTTTCACAATTAACAGATTAAGCTGATTCTATGTTATGTTTTGACGATTTTAATTATTTGTTTATTTGGTTTGAATCAATTTTATTAATAAAAAATGTAGATAATAGTAAATTAGGTGACACATGATTAGTACATCAGAAACCAGAGAGTTAAAAACAAAAATGCCATAGTTAATGTCTCTTATCTCACTTGAATACCTGTGTTCAAACTAAATGTCCCCAAATACAATGTATACAATTTGCAAATGCACAATAACATACTGACATTTCGATAATAAATACACAACCGTATGTTGTAGATGTATGCAATGAATTCTTCAAAAGTTGTTAGTATTTTGCTAATCACACACAAACCTTAAACTTTATGGGTTTCTTTATGAACGGATCTGTCATCTACAGCATTATGGCTTTCTACGTTATCTAATTTTGGCGTTATGTCTGTTTGTAGTACACCAAAATTGGAGCTACAATTAATAAATGTGTCATATGTGTGGTATGGTGCGTGATAAAATGAGGGTGTGTGTTGTGTGAGATGGAGTCAGCCCTGTGTGTTTGTGAATAGAGTGTTTGTGTAAAGTGTGTAAGGGAGGTGTAGGGTATAGGAGCAGATGGTAGACCTCTCCCCTGTAATGTCTGCTTCAGAGAGAACAATACAGCTCTCTTTCTGAGGCATGATTAAGGGGTGGAAGAGGATTGCTCTCCATGGACAGCTGGTTGGCAGCATGCCTCAAACGCACATGCAGACACCCCCTCCCCATCATCCACACAGACACACTCAGCAATTAACTGGCACGGGCCACAGCTTAAATATTCACCAGCCCAGAGCAAACAAAAGACCTTCAAATCCATTCTCTATTGACTCATGGTCTATATTTCTCTTATGCATTTTCTGCTTTGTTCTGCTGCTTGTCACATATGTGACCACAAAACCAGTCATAAAGGTTAATTGTTTTTAAATTGATACATCATCTGAATAAATAAGCTTTCCATTGATGTCTGGTTTGTTAGGATAGGACACTATTTGGCCGAGATACAACTATTTGAAAATCTGGGGGAAAAAAACAAAATATTGAGAAAATCGCCTTTAAAGTTGTCCAAATTAAGTCCTTAGCAATGCATATTACTAATCAAAAATCACATTTTGATATGAAGAGTTAATTTGCAAAAACAGATAACATTTTTAACCATTTTCAGAAATCATGTTTTTTTCATTGTGCTTTCCAGTTACTCTCAATTTGATTTGGTAAAAAATACAGCTAACTAACACAATACAACACAATAAAAACATGATAACATAATAAAAAATATGATTTTTCAACATTAAAAAAAACGGAGTAATCTGTTGCTGCAAATAAACTCTTCATATATTTATGATATAGGACATTTACAAAATAGCTTCATGGAACATATAGGGTCACATTTATTTATTTATTTTAAGAGAACTATCCCTTTAAGACTTACAAAGCAGCCAAGTATAATAACCATATAGAAAGACCAGTAAATTGAAAAATCATCTCTGTCAAAGTAACACATTCATAAAAGTACAAATTCTCCATGTTATTTTGTGTACATAAATCAAGTCATTAATGCGCGCACTGAAACTTCAAAAGAAAGCGTAGTGAAACAGAACAACAAAGGTTACAGATCTCTGCGACTTTTACAGCATTCCTCTCACCATTACAAACAAAAACGCCTTCAAGAAGCAGGACAAATGCGCACGGGGCTGAGAGTGAATGCAGTTCCGCTTGTCCCGCGCACTGCCCCCCTTCAGCAGCGCGCTCCGCTTGGGGCCGAGCGGTTCTCCCTGCGCTCGCCGAGAGGAGGCGGGCCGAGCGACGAGCGGAACTGCTTTTGATCCCCGAGGGACTCGCAGCCTTCACATTCCGCGCATTCCAGGGACTGTGAACAATCGGAGCTCGGTCATTTATTAGCAGAGCCCCTCCCCTCCTGAGCTCAGTCTGCTGGAGGAGCTCTCCAGACGCGCACGCAGCTCAAACATACGCATGGAAATAAAAGCCGTACCCAACGAATTTCCTTAAGGATTATATCGTTAAACAGATAAACGAGTGTAGAAAGTCGTCCGTAACTTTTGGTCGTGATGCGATTGTGATTTGGTGAGTTTTTAAAACGTTTTAAAGTAGCTTGTTGTTGTAAACTGTCCTTTTTTATGACACATTGCTTGGTGTCTACCAGTGAACGATGCTTTTATTTAATACACTGTATGTGTACGATAGGATTTTATGAATTTCTTTGTGAACTATATGGTATAAATCCAGCGTTTTTGACTTGTTCAATACATAAATGTAAATGTTATCGTGGAAGATGCAACATCTTTGGTACCACGTTCAGGTTTAACTACAATAAAAAAGAGGAATAAACCAACTTGTATAATATCCCCTTGTTTATAATGCTCCATTTGGCACATTTCAATGTATTACTACAGTTGTGATTGTAAAACAAGGGTGAGACACTAGATAGGAATTTGTCTTTGTAGCAGAAAATAATTTTCGCAACATTGGAAAGTTATTGGATCATACCCAGTTTTCCTTCTCTTTTAATTCTAATCAAAATGTATAAACTTAAGAGGAAACCCAGTGCATGTTGGGGGTTGTAGGATGGTGCCAGTGGTATTTTGGGTAAGCGTGGTGTTGCTATGGGCAAAGGCAGTCAGCCTAGAAGCATGTGGAGTGAGGCACCACTCACTGGTGTTTGCTGTTGTAGAGTGTTGCAATATAGATGAGCAATAGCAAGGATTGCATTTGAAATCATTATTTAATTATTCTTTTTTTCAAACCAGGTTCACAGTCTAGCCCAAAAAACTCCCCTAACACAGTATCATTGATTACTATCTGCAAAACAAAGACTGAAATGAGAACGGCAGAGGATTCGTCAGGCACGGTGCTGCACCGACTGATTCAAGAGCAGCTCCGTTATGGAAACCCTACTGATCCTACGCTGTTGGCCATCCAGCAGCAGGCTCTGCGTGGAGGCAGTAGCGGTGGAGGTGCAGGAAGCCCTCGTTCGTCCCTGGAAAGCCTAACGCAAGAGGAATCACTTTCTCCCCAGTTGTCCACCCGGCAAGAGCCCCAGGGCCAAGAGCACCAGGGGGACTACCAGCATTCAGAGAGTCCCATCTGCCACCTCTATCAGCTCCACACAGAGGAGCTGCCTACTTATGAGGAAGCAAAGGCTCACTCACAGTACCTGGCCTACCAGAGAGGTCAGGTAGGGCTTCAGCACGGCAGCCTGGAGACCCCTGGTGTGGTTGGAGGAGCCGAGCAGGAAGAGAGTGTGTGGGATATGAAGCGAGAGCATGCTCGCTCGCTCAGCGAACACTTCATGCATCTCTCGCTGGAGAGGAACTGTGCCCATGACAGTATTCCCATGAGCTCATCGCATAGCTACCCCCAGCTCTCTAATAACCACTCTGGTCCTGTTGTAAACGAGAGGTCGATGCATGAGCCAGACCAACGCGGTCCACCCCCGGAATACCCCTTCATGGTCAGATCCCCTGGATATATGCTTAGTCATTCACAGGAACATGGGCACTATTACAAAGAGCCTCCCCCTGCTTTCCATTCACAGCATCACAGGTACTTTCAACTGATATTTTTATCATTTATATTACATATAGGTACATTGTGGGTGGTGTGGCATACTAATGGTTTATATTTTTCTCTATCAGGTTATTTCCAACCCAGTCGCAAACGCCCCACCATAGCGGCCTGCCCACGTTGACCCCTGCTGGTCAGGATGTCATTGTTGGAGGATACAGCATCCCAGTGAGCAACTGCCAAGTAGAGCAGCTCATTAAAGAGAACGAAAGACTGAGAGGAGAAGTGGAGAGCTACAGCGAGAAGGCAGCAAGGCTACAGAAGGTAAGAGAGGGCTCTTTGTTCCTTCTTAGAAACCTCCCAAAACTGTTATATTCTTGGTATGACCTCTACATTTTGCCATTAATGCAAAAGAGGCAGCCGTGGCCTTTGATTTTGATCTCAGAAAGGACCTACAAAGCATTTGGAAACAAGAAATCATTGTGCACTGGTGTCTTCTAGCTGCCTAAGGAGATTAGCCCTCTCGCTGAGTAGGAATGCATGCAAGGGAGAAGATCACAAGGATTTCGATTTTAATTTGAAAAGCACTCATTCCTAGTGACTGGGTTCAAATTCCCAGTAACTTATTTAGCATGTGAAACAACACTGAATTTACCCATGCCTGCAATGCCAAGCATTTTTTTGTAATGTGATAATGTCATCACTTAAATACCAGAGTGTCATGCAGAACAAGGGGAAAAAACGGGTTTATTTTGTTTGTGCGTTTGTTTTGGAAAGGTTTACTGGGCCTTGCATGTGTCATTCAGTGGCATAACATAGATTTAATTTCAATTTAGTTTCCACATAGTTCTTGAAATCAGAACAACTGTAACAGTGGATCATGAAGATCAAGTCGCGATAAATTGTAAATCAGACAACTCCAAAGGGGGAGGCCTCCCTGTGTTGTTCTGTTGCCCTCTTTGTTAGGATTCCAATGGCATGCCAATAGGAGCAGATGTCTTCGCTCATCTCCGTGTCCGTGAATGAAGAAGGGGCTTTGCGTAGCCCACAGCTGACGGACTGAACTGCAGAGAGCAACAACCAGACCCCACAGCTGTGGATTCCCTGACTGAATGGCCCCTTTCACTTTCACTCTTGAACAGAACCCCACATGGCACCCAGGGTCCTGCTTAAGAATTTAATGAATGTAGTGTTGTTAGAGTAAAAATTTTAACTGTGATTCAAGGAAATCAGTGATATTTCTGTAATGACAGTTTAAATCGTTGTGGAAAAATGTGCTCTTTCATGAGCCATATTCTGCGTCACAAATGCCATACAGGTGCATATAGTGTGAAGTACTGTTCTTGTCTCCGAATGGTATGCCTTCAACACGCACTTTTCCTTTGTTCTCCACGTTTGCCTTTGGCATCCCGCCCTGTAGGGAGATGAATGTGCAGACACCTGGGACTCATAAGTGTTCTTTCTGGAATGTTGATTCAATTGCCAGTCGCTGAAGAGCTCTGTGAGTGATTCACTTGTGGGCGAGCACCAGGAAGAGCTCAGCCAAGCACATTCTTCTCTCTTTCCCTTTCTTTTCTGAATTGTTTTTGTCTATTTGTCATTCTTGCTCTTTGATCGTTGTCTTATCATGTTTAGGTGTATGAAACACAGTATAGTTGACCAAAAAAATGGAAATTATTTTGTATACTCACCCTCATGTTGTTTCAAATCCGTATGACATCCGTCCTTCCACGGAACACAAAAGGAGATACTTAGTATAATGCCCAACTTGTTCTTTTCCATACAGTGAAAGTGAATGAGAACCAGAAACTGATGAGTTCCTTTAGGTTAAAGATATTAAAATGCCTTTCCCCTCTCTTTCAGCTTGAACTGGAGATTCAGAGGATATCGGAGGCCTATGAGACTCTTATGAAGGGATCTGAAAAGAGAGAAGCCCTTGAGAAAACCATGAGGAACAAGCTTGAGAGTGAGATCAAGCGACTTCATGACTTCAACAGAGATCTCAGGGGTAAGATGGTTCACATAGCTGAGTAATTGTCTTAAATATGAGCTACATGTTTAGGTATGAGGCGATAAATACTAATTGTTGACTCCCACATTAGACCGCCTGGAAACAGCCAGCAAACAGAGAGCCGCCATGGAAGTTGAAGACAAGAGTCGGCATGCCTTCGCCAAACTGGTTGAGCAGAGTAAGAATTCCCCTTTGCTTCACCATAAATTATCTTTCTACCAATGTGTGGACAGTGCGGTCAACCATGTGAGCAGCCCCAGCTGTTCCCACTGACTTTTTATGTTTATGTTGTAGGCATAACGATGCATTCCTCTAACAATAATGCACTGCGCGGTTATAATTGATGTGATTCCCGACAAAGCGTTTGGTTTAATATATTTCTTGCTAAGCTGAAATGTTCCATAGCAAAAAACATTTTATTAACCAAATTAAGTGCCATGTAGGGTTCAGTGACTAGCTGGTTAGGTACATGCTGTATTTTGCATCTCAGATAGTTGCTTTTAGAATTCGACCACCGACCATTATTAACACTGGAAGTAAATGTGACCTGGATTCCTGAAATATTTTCAGGTATTTTGGGATATTCCGTCCTCCTGGAATGCTTTCCAACAGCCCCCACCACTAGTTCAGCTTCTGAGGCCCTAAGCACCCCTTCTGATGGCCTTTGCACTGGCTCTCCATTTTTGGGCATATTAGTGCTGAAGAATTTAGAGCTGTGTTAGGGTAAATTAGATTTGTTTTGCTAATCCTAATAGGGATTATTGTTGTTGTTGTTCAGCATTTGATTTGACCCTTTTGGAATGGTCCTTTTTTTTCTATTCCCCAAGGATAGATGTATGAAGTTATCTTTCATATTTGTGTATTAAAATTAGTTCTGCTCCAAGCTCCAAGTCTGAAACAGAACAGTTTTGTGCAAACAAAAACCCTGGACGTTTAAATGTTTAAAATTTCTTGTGAGCCAACACATAATCATGTCCAAGCCACGATTCAGCATTTCTAAAGACTTATAATGATGTACAAGTTAACATTTATGACCTTGTGGAGCTATTTGCTTTACATGTTTACTGCCTGCCTCAGAGGCATTCCAGAGATTCAGTTAGTACAAAGATGTGCCTGTGTGCGTAAGTGGATAAGAGGAAGTCTGCATTCCATCCAAAGGCATTTGTTTTGGGTTGTATAATCAGAGTAGGAGCAGAATGGAAGACTAATTGCTGTCTAATTTGTTTTCCATCTCGCAAAGCATTCAAAGTGACCCAGAAACAAGTGAGCTGGGCTTTAGTATGTTCCTTTTCAGTGAGCCAAGTCATGGTAGAGCATTTCGGAATTCAGAATCCCAAATGGGAATTCATTGAATTGCTTTTGTAATCTGGGAATTCTAAAGCAGTCTGCAGTGTAGGTCAAAGGACACGCGGAAACTCGGCCACTCCCCTGCAAACCCAGACAGACATGTGTAAATCAAGCATGCCTCTTTTGTTCCAGACTTTTGTGGGAAGCTTATCCCCTGAGAATTGGTTAGAATGAGACTACAGCCCAGAGAATGCTCTGGACACACCCCAGTCCTACAGCACGGTCATTCATTTTGTGGCCTGTGTAACAACTAGGCATGATGAGTGAACAGCAAGCATCGCTTGTACCCTTACTGAAGTAAGTTGTCCTGGTACATAGTTCTCACAATGTTTGTCTCTTTCTCTCCATAGATGAGGATCACCTTAGAGAGCGGGAACGTCTGGAAAAAGAGCTGCAGCATCTGCACGTCTCAGGAGAAGAATGGAAGAGGCGCAGAGAAGCCTTGGAGCAAGCGTTGATGTCCGCTCAGACACGAAATAGGCAGCTGGAAGAAGAGTTACGCAGGAAAAGAGCTTATGTTGAGAAGGTGGAGAGAATGCAGAGCGCCCTGGCACAGTTGCAGGCGGCATGTGAGAAGAGGGAGGCGCTGGAGTTACGACTGAGGACCAGACTGGAGCAAGAGCTGAAGAGCCTGAGAGCACAGCAGGTAAAAAAAAAAAAAGACAATCTTTTGTGCAACCAACAGGTGAGAAAATTATGTTTTGGGCTCGACAAGTAAACCTTTCCTTTCTCTTTCAGTGGCAGTCTCAAGTCCAGCAAACGAGTCCTAGGTCCTACTTGGACCTTAACGTGTCATCTCTGCATCAGCAGCTGAGGGAGCGAGAGGAGCAGGTTCTGGCCCTGGAGGCTGACATAACCCGCTGGGAGCAGAAGTATCTTGAGGAGAGCACAATGCGTCAGTTCGCCATGGATGCTGCTGCTACTGCTGCAGCTCAGAGGTGAGTCGAAGTGATAGAAGCCCTGCCTAAAAGGACAGGAAATTGGAGTTCATTTGAGATAAAACTTGTATAAACTTTTGTATAACTGTAATGCTCTTTTCAGGGATACAACAATCATCAACCATTCACCTCGCCATTCACCCAATAGCAGCTTCAATGAGGACCTGCCGTCCCCTAACCACAGACATCAGGAAATGGAAAACCGGTATGTCCACTGTTCCATTCACTATCCACAACTGGAAAGTCAATCAAAATGTGTTAACTAAATTTCCAGTAGTCTCCATGTGCTGTATCTCAAAGAAGTCTGTTTAATCAGGATTCGGGCGCTTTATGCTCAACTTTTGGAGAAGGATGCCATTATAAAGGTCATGCAGCAGCGGTCACGACGGGAGCAAGGCCGACCTGATTCGTTAGGCCTACGACCTGCTCGATCTGTTCCCTCCATCAACACGGTTCCCACAGCCAGCAGCACCCAAACCAAAGGTGAGCATAGTAGCCATAGCCAGTGGTTTCCAATCCTGTGGAGTTTAGCTCAAACCTACCTGCCTGAAAGTTTCTAGCAATCCTGAAAACCTTAATTTAGATGGTTCAAGTGTGTTTAATTAGGGTTGCAGCTAAACTCTGCAGGGCACTGACCCTCCAGTAGCAGGATTGGACACCCCTGCTATATGTCTGTAACATATCTGAACCAAAAATTACATACACTTTCAATTGGACAACTGGCAGCTTCTTTACTTAGCGTCTATGTAATGTCGCCAAGAAAGAATGTGCCAACCGAAATAAAATGAGTGCGGCGACTAGCCGGTGTTCTTGAAATAGTCTACATCTTGTGAAACGGAATGCATTTCGCTCTTCTCTAGAATAGATCCTCCAGAATAGTAAAGGGAGTTTACAGGATGGCAAATGTTTGCGTGGTGGAATGTCTATGTTGGAACCAGTAATTAAACTGCTTCCTTTTCCGTCTGCGATTTTAGGGAAAAGCCTCTCGGATGACCAGACGGCAGCCGCGTCATTGCCCCCGTTGCCCCATCCGCTAGCCAAAACCCAGTGTCGAGACAGCAGCACCCAGTGTGAAGAATCTTCAGATGAGACCAACCCTAAAACAGAACCTGCTCCACAATTTTCCATTGCTCCCAGTTCTGGTGTGTAAACTCGTGCATAAAGCCATCTTCATTTGTGTCACTTACTGTATTTATTTGGTATTTCTGTGAGTAGTTCAATAAGTTCTGTTGATTGACATACAATGTGATCAATCTAATATGTAGTATCAGGTGACAAAGACAATGCTTAACGGTTAGAACATCTGTAATGATGGTGCATACTTACCCTTTTGAACCAGAGTGGTTAAAGAGTAACCTGAGCACCATGTCAAAGCAGCGATTGGGGAGTGAACTCAAACAAAACATAGTCAAAGTTTTGTAAAACTTCCCGCCTTGTTTGCTCTCCAGGCATTAGCCAACAAAGCTGAAGATCTTGTATTTCATTGCAGATTCCACTGCTCTCAACACAAACCAGATCAGCAGCGCTGTTGAAAACGACATGGTGGAGATTCTCATCTGAGATGAACGGTGTTCAGCTTGATGCTGCCTGCTGTTCTTGCACACAGAAGATCCTCATTGGATGTCCATTTGAGGACCAACCATATCAAGAGACTCCTGTGCTTGCTATGAGAAGAGCTCGCCATTGAAGCGCATCAGACAGAAAGAAGAACGAATAGTGGGAGTAACCTAAAACTGATCCTCGGTGAAGGAGAGCTGAGCTCTCCTGACAGTGCCTCCACACGTTAAAGGACAGTGTTCATTCTCAGCTGGTGGCTCTCAACCTGGACTGTGAGATGTATGGTCTGAATTTGAGGTGCTTGGACAGTACCCTACAGAGCTCCAAAAAGCTACCACGAGACTTCTTAAGTGCTTATAAACACATTGTATATGTTCTTTTGTATTTATGAGTATTGCTGCTGACTGTGTGACAGAATGGAGAAATAGGAAGAAATATCCCACTGTTGTGAAACTTTTTTGTTTTTGCATTTGCTTTTGGTTTGAAGAACAACCAAGGGCAGTGTTGTTGTTGTTGTTGTTGTTTTTTTTAACCAACTAAGTATACCAACCCATGTAAGACTATATCCCACATTCCTAGATAAAAGCACAGACAAATATATCTCTAACTGTATGTGCTCCATGTATAGTAGATGTACCATCGCAACTGCTTCATCCTTAAATACCAAGAAAAGAATAGTTTGGATTGTAGGAGGCTAAATACAGTTTGAACCTGGAGGCCTGGGATTAGGCAATTAACCAGAATAGTTGGGTAAATACTTTCACTAGCACTCCCTTTGACTAAATTATCATTACAGTTGGCGTTCTTACTATAACTGACTGACAGCGCGTGCTTCTTGCTCCCAGATTTAAGTAGAGGAATGGGAAGCCTCCTTTTGGGGACAGTGGATGAGTACATGCTCTTTTAGTGACACTTAGGGAAGTGTTACCCTTAGGAGGGACAGGGGGCTGATGTTTCAGATGCCATATTATTATTATTTTGCGCCCAGAACTGCAACCACCACGGTTGCCACTCCTTCGCAGACAAGCCGGAGCTAATCTTCCCACAATCCTCCGTGGTGGAATGCCCCTGCTCAGAGGAAAAAGGCTATCTGCAGTCTGACCTTTAGCCTTGCTCAAAACGGCTGGCATTTAGACTACCATCCTCTTTTTGGATCTGTTTATTTGTGTAGGGCTGCAGTAGCTGGTTTGATTTTGTGACTCAAAGGTTCTCCAATGTAGCGACTGTGACTAGCCTTGATTTCTGAGACAGAGACTTTTCAACCTGATCGCAATCAAGACTACACTTGCATTATGGTGGGATAATGATATAAAAGGTTACCTTGAAAACAAACAGTCTTATCTATGTGGGTAATAAGTATCACACCATGTTAATTTAACCTTTCGCGCTATCATTAAATGCTACTTTTATTTTCCTATTGGCTCTGATACAACGCACTTGCTGGTCAATGCTTTGTAGTGGAGTCATGCTTGTTTTGTTCACTACTTGGACTGTTTACAGAAAGGGCTGTTTTGAAACGAGATAATTTAATATATTTTGTGTATTATTTTACTTTTTGGTATTTAGTAATGTGAACATGCCAAAGATTTGCATTACGATTAAGTTATATAATAAAATATGAGCATTAGCGATGTGAAATGTAGATACGCAGTTCAAACTGGTTGACCCATATTTGGATGTTGCTGTGAACTTCAAGAATGGGGAATTGTTTTGTATGTCATTTAACATTTCAGTAATTTGAATAAAACTTTAATATATATCTTTACAAAGACAATGTGTCGGCTGGTTTGTGCCTTAAAGGTAAAGACAGATACGTATGAGTGGTGTGTCCTCCTGAGATGTTTCACATGTGCAAGTCTGCACAAGCTGCTCTTATCGGTGTCCCTTCTTTGGCATGAATGACATCTTTCTTTCAGAGCACAAGGGAGCCTTATTCACAACAGCAACAACACAATTCTGCCACCTGCTTCTCTGTTGGCAAGCAGTCTTCATGAAGAGAGGCCACATTCCAGCTTTGCTCTCAAAGCCGCAAAAAGAACATTCCTCTCATCAAATGTGCAAATGTTAAAATGGAAGACGTGGAAAAAACTAGCAACACAGACCAAACTGCTATAAATACATAATGAAAGCACATTGATTAACCAAATGCTTAGAATACAATTATGGAAATAACCAGTACTGTTTTGTGGTTTTGCAATTTAAGACAATTTTAGCCTCTGTGAGCTCACTTTCGACTCGAGAGGTGCATCAAAAATTGCTTACCGAGTAGGTACTACGTTTGAGGTGAAACAAACAATGTTTCTCTGCCGAAGCATTCTCGGTGGAAGTATTCGGACATCTGGGTACTTTTCACCTACTGTGAATTCAGACATGGTACTCTTTTCATATAACGTTTTTCACCTACTAGTAGGAAAATAGGCATATTCGGATGCAGGGTAGAACATTTAACTGCCTCAGGCAAATTAGAGCTAACCAGACAAGGGTCTAAACAGTTTGGAACGCTTTGCAAGCCAAATTGATTCAAAGCTTCATAGCTCAACATCAAGAGGAATTTGCCCCCTGGTAGAGTAAAACATGTTAGAGCATTCCATTCCAAATGGGGAAGAAGAGAAATTTCTGACATATCAGAAAAGAAGTAGAGCTGAAATGCTGTTCTTTCTTTCTCGAGCTGAAATTAGTTCATTTCAACTCAGGAGGCATAGTGGAATTCTCCGTTCAGTTATATGTTTAAATGATCAGTTTTGTCTCTGATATTTCTCCAAAAGAAAAAAAAAACAGCCAAATTAGAATGCTGATAAAATTAAAGAGTATAGCAATATTAAATAGTTAAGTTACGAACACAGCTAGACAATTTCATGAGAATTTTTCATACTGAAAATTTGCAGGTTTAAATCCCAACACAGTTTCAGACAATATTGCAAGGTTTCTCAACTATGACCCGTCATGGTCCTGCAGAATTTAGCTCCAAACTCACCTGCCTGTAATTTTCTAGTAATCATGAAGACATTGATTAGCTTGTTCAGGTGTGTTTGATCAGGTTTGGAGCTAAACTCCAGAATCTCCGGAGCCAGAGATGAGAAACCATGCGTCACTGAGATTTTATTTAAAACCTAAAGAGCAGCGTTCCTCAAATCTGGTCCTGCTCTACAAAGTTTTGCTCCAACTCTAATCAAAGACACCTGAGCAAATTAATCAAGGTCTTCAAAGTTACTTGAAAAGTACAGGTAGGTAATTTTGATCAGGGTTTGAACTTCAGGACTACTCGAGTCATTTTGGAACATTTTGAGAGACAGGAGCCTAGAGATGGGCAGATGAAGCCTTGTGACGCTTTTGAGGCTTTGTACTGATTGTATAAAAAAAAAAAGATCCAAAGCTTCAAAGACCGACCATGCCACGAGCAAATTAATCAAGGTCTTCAAAGTTACTTGAAAAGTACAGGTAGGTAATTTTGATCAGGGTTTGAACTTCAGGACTACTCGAGTCATTTTGGAACATTTTGAGAGACAGGAGCCTAGAGATGGGCAGATGAAGCCTTGTGACGCTTTTGAGGCTTTGTACTGATTGTATAAAAAAAAAAAGATCCAAAGCTTCAAAGACCGACCATGCCAGTGACATCTAGTGGTCGATTATAGCAGCCACTTTCAAATGATTCACACACAACTTGTTGAATTCCAGTTTCAACACAAAAGCAATACTCTGCAATAGCAGCTGTGTCTTCATTCTGAGAAACATTGTCCACACATGAAAGTGTTACTATGAAGCAGGGAGGGAACACCAAGCATTTGCGCATCCTTCTAATGAATGAAGCCGCACCAAAGAATCGAATCGGTCACCACGCTTCAGGTGTTTCATTGTGACGTATGAAGCCTCAAACGCCACCGGTCACGTGATCACATAGATTTGATGCTAGCCTCGACACCAGTCTGCTTCAATAGAGTAAAAGAGGCTTCGGAGCCTCAATATCAAACGTCCCATCTCTACAAGAGCCTCATGCAGAAGTCTTACTTTTCATATTTAATCTCATTGCGAGTGGGTTTTTATAAGGCACAGACCTATATGAAAAATATGCCTGGTAGAGTTTCACCTTTCCTCCCTGCTCTGTCAGCAGCACTAATCTCTTAAGAACTTTGACTCCCAAGTTCTGTTCATCAGCTGCATTTTTGAAATAGTTTTCTAAAGAATGCAGACAAATGAATCACCATATAAGAGCAGCCTTTTTGCTGTTGGTTTCAGCCTGCCAACTCAATGCATTCATGTTTTAGGATAATCTACTTTGTAGTATAGCCTATGCATTAATATGATGATCCTCACCCACCCTGAGCAACACGGTTACTTAAAAGCTGTAGGACACCTAACAGTGTTAAATAAGTATGTTCTTCAGTGGGTTTCTGTTTTCAGGATAAATATTTTGCCTTGCATGCCTCTCTCAGTAGGTGTGAACTGGCATTCCATAAATGCTTTGCGAGGTACCTGGCCGATGGGTTTACTTGTGACAGATCAATGTGACTTTTCTTAGCTGAAGGAGTACAGACGCAAGGAATGCTCCTGCTGGAATGTCTCACTCCTCAGGGGGCTCCAGTACACTTCAAGGTCAACCAATGGCCTGGTGTGCTAGCAGTCACCTCCTTCCACTACCAGAATCATCACTGTCCTTGCGCAATAGCAGGTTGCTGGGCTTATAAATCATTTGTATACCACTGTGTCTTTATGTAACTGAAAGCTTTTCTTGTCTCACTTGAACAGTCTTGTTGATTTCTGGTGTTCTGTCTAGGTGAGGGGTAAGATTGGTGGACTAAGAGCTTCAACAACTGTTAGTGTGCATACTAAGATCTCGCGCTGCTTCATGGGGAATGTCATTCTTGGCACTCAGATTGTTTTAGCAGGCTTCCCAGGCTCCCCAAATTTCAGTGGAACCATCAGGGACTTGGTCCATTCCAGAAACATTTGCAATTTGAAAATGTAAAAGCCTTGAAGACATCTGCAGTTTCTTCCCATGAACATGTAGTGCAATCATATTGCTATAGGTGATGCTCATAGTGAATTGCCAGTTGATAAGTGACAGTTCACCCAAAAATGAAAATCCTGTCATTTACTTACTGAATGACTTTATTTCTTCTGTGGAACATATTCTAAGAAATCTCTTGTTTATCCGTACACTAGGAAATCAGTAGGCTAAACATTGTTTAGTTGCAAACGTTGTTCAAAATATCATCTTTTGTGTCCCGCAGAAGAACAAAATACATTCATGCTTTATCTTTACATGATTAAGTATGATAACCATCATGAAAAATGGTTCCCATCAGTGTTCAGAATAGTTTTTTCCAGTGATGCCTTCACTGACTCAGCAAATGAAAAGCACATTGTTAATACTGGCCTTTACAGATGTTCCAAAGATCTTAGTAACATGTTCTTGGTCAAGGACCTTAGTAACACATACCTAGAAAAACAATTCAATAAGTCAAATGTTGTGCTTTCCATCAGTTCCCAAGGAGACTCGCTGAGATTCCAAAACCTCCAGGAGTGTGGATGGAATAAATTTCCCTCACCAACTCTTTCCCCTTTCCTTTCCAAAGAAGGTTACGGCTGTCTAATTTTAAAGGCATCCTATTATGCCTCTTTTCAGGTGACCTCAGAACATGTCTGTGAAGTTTCAGCTCATAATACCCCACAGAAAATGTATTATAGCTTACCATTCTGGAACGGCGCTAAAGGTCTTTTTTGGTGCGCTTTATTTGCTGCGACTCTCTTATCGGTGGAATTTCTAGACAGCATCATGGGTATAGTTTTTCACTATTCTGCTACTAAGTGCAGTTATTTTAAAAATGAGTTAAATTTAATGTGAACAGATGAGTTCAACAAAAGCATATAAAATTGGTTAACAAAAAGTTATTGCTCAAAAGAAAGACATTAAGCAACACTACCAGCATGAGTTTATTCATAGTTGCTTAAATACAGCTAGTAAAAGTAGGGCAAATGAAAACATCCATTACCTCCCTTTGCAGCTTTAATGTAAAAGTGAAGCCATTCATGGAAAAATCCAGTGGGAAGCAGTACAGTGACCAAGTCAATGCTCCAATCTGAACGTGAAGCCGGTTGTTTAAATGTCAAATCACTTATCAGTATTGTGTCCTTGACCCTTCATGTTTCACTGGGGACTGTACCTGTAATACAGTAAGCTGAAATGATTAAAAACTAAATAAGACACAATTTTTTAGATTAAGAGGAGATTCCATTGATCCAAATATAGTCCCAACACATGCCTGAGCTTTTACAAGAAGCACCTTACTTGACCGACAGAAATAGCCTCGCTCTCATCCAGGAAAACCATTTTGACTCATGAGAGCAACATCCTGGGTAGAGGTAATGCCCCATATGTGTGCAAGTAACATGAAGCTAAAGCCATGGGATTGTTATCCATGCACTAGGACTTTTCAGATCTAAAACAGTCTGTTATACCTCCTAAACCCCACCCTGAGCATTTGCTTATGCAGACTTTATTGTCTCTTTCTAAGGAGGATAAAATAACATGGCAAGAACATGAGATATTGCTTCAGCCCCAGACAAATATATCAAGATATTATAGCATGAACATTTCAGAGGGAGCAAACAGCTTTAACAGCAGAACAAAAAGTAATTGTTAAATTGTGTGCGGTAAATTTCACAAAAAAATGAAGAAAAATTCTGTATTTTAAATTGTGTTGTTGGGTATCTATTCTATCTGTTGCAGCTTTGAATACTGAAGTCTATTGAATGAGGGCTAATCATGTTAAGCAATTACATGTAAGCCATTTAGAAAACAGTATCTAAATAGTAGTTTGAGTTTAACTGAGCCCTCTTGATAGTTTAGACCAGTGATGGGCAAACTTGGCCATTCCAGGCCACTTTCCTGCAGAGATTTGATCCAACCCTGATATGACTCACCTGCCTGTAGCCTTCTAGTAGTCTTGAAGACAATGATGAGCTGGTTCAGGTGTGTTTGATTAGGGCTGGTGCTAACCTCTGAAGGAAAGTGGCCTGGAAGGGCCAAGTTTGCCCACCCCTGGTTTAGACCATAACCACTTTTGTTGGAATTCTTGATGCCAAAATCAGACCTCATTACAAACAAAATATCAGCACATATTGACTCTGGCTGCACATAAAAAGATATGATTGAGGGAAAAAACGGATAACAGTTGTGTTTATTTTGCAATATCCTTATGAGGGAACAGTGAATAATTTCAAGAAAATCAAACAATAAAGTAGAGTGTGTGATGCTGTTTGTCAGCCTTAAGCTTAGTAGCACCTGTCTTTTCAGGAATGAAATTAATTGAGAATGACTAGCATGGCTTTATTCTGAAAATCTGTTGGAATTTTTCTGGACTTGGGCCAGACAGGAAACCTAAAGCATTTGTTTGTCTGCTCCAATTTTCTATTTTTCGAGATATTTTTGGAACATTGAACATTGCTACTGTACTGCTGACACTCCAAGGTCAGGGGGAAAAAACCTCCAAATCAAAATAGAGGATAAGTTTATGGAGTAGCTAAGTCTAAAATAAAATATATTTCAGTGAGTTTGTTTAGCACTTGCAAAATATGTAATGCTTATGTAACCTGTAAGGCAGTAAGACATTCTTTTTCCTTGTTTTGACATTTTTACAGCAACTATACGTAAATAGTGGAAATGTCACGAGGGTAATTTACTGTTACAGTTTAATGACTGTACAAATTGCTATCTGCACTGTTTACTTCTGCAGGATTTGAACTGCTAAGTTTTTTTTTAAATATAGAATTGTGGACATATATAGGCTATATACAGGATATATGGATCTATTTAAAGGAACTTGATGTTTGTACAGTAGGTGTTGAAATGTAGACATGAGTAATGTTTGATTATTCAGTTTAGTTGTGCCATCTGGTGGACAGCATAAAATGCCTTTCCACAAATAGAGTAAAAATATGGACCTTAAAATGGAGCCTAAATCTAGTTACTCTGTACCTCTGCTATAAACGTTATATGTGCCACTTGCATTTGATTTATCATATTTTGTGATGCCATTTGTTTTAGAATATGTATTATGACAATTTGAAATGTATAATGACCTATAAAATTCTCATTCAACAATACAGCAAGACAGCTGTCTGTTGGTTTCGAGCGGCTGTCTTATTTTATAGTTAAAGGGGGAAAAACATTTGATGGTAAACTTTGTTTTGGGACTTCTATAATAATGTGTCAGTTGAGCATGGAAATAAAATGATACTTACGCACAATGCTCAGACCTCCTGATTTTATTTGTACCAAACAACTTCATTCTCTTTCCTGTGTTCTTAAAAGCCCATCATTTAACTCCTAAGTAAACAGTTAGAAGCTCACACATAGGCTACACATTCACTTAATCTAATGCTGAAATATTTTAATTTATTTTATTTTATTTTGCACAAATGTAATAAATTACACTTTTTGTAGTTTTTTTTTTTTACAGTCAGTAGAATTTGAGGTGCTTTTTGCTGGTCACTCATTTTATGCTGTCACTAAGCAGCCGACATATGTGACCCTGGACCACAAAAGCAGTCATAAGGGTCAATTTGTTTTTTTACAATTGAATAAATAAGCTGAATCAATAACGGAATAAATCAGCTTTCCATTGATGTCTGGTTTGTTAGGATAGGACCATTTTTGGCCAAGATGCAACTATTTGAAAATCTGGAATCTGAGGGTGCAAAAAAAATTCCAAATATTGAGAAAATCACCTTTTAAAGTTGTCCAAATTAAGTCCTTAGCAATGCACATTACTAATCAAAAATTAAGTTTTTATATATTTAAGGTAGGAAATTTACAAAATATCTTTATGGAACATGATATTTATTTAATATCCCAATTATTTTTGGCATAAAAGAAAAATCAATAAATTTTACGTAAATAGTGGAAATGTCACGAGAGTAATTTACTATTACATTTTAATGACTGTACAAATTGCTATCTGCACTGTTTACTTCTGCAGGATTTGAACTGCTGAGTTTTTTTAAATATAGAATTGTGGACATATATAGGCTATATACAGGATATATGGATCTATTTAAAGGAACTTGATGTTTGTACAGTAGGTGTTGAAATGTAGACATGAGTAATGTTTGATTATTCAGTTTAGTTGTGCCATCTGGTGGACAGCATAAAATGCCTTTCCACAAATAGAGTAAAAATATGGACCTTAAAATGGAGCCTAAATCTAGTTACTCTGTACCTCTGCTATAAACGTTATATGTGCCACTTGCATTTGATTTATCATATTTTGTGATGCCATTTGTTTTAGAATATGTATTATGACAATTTGAAATGTATAATGACCTATAAAATTCTCATTCAACAATACAGCAAGACAGCTGTCTGTTGGTTTCGAGCGGCTGTCTTATTTTATAGTTAAAGGGGGAAAAACATTTGATGGTAAACTTTGTTTTGGGACTTCTATAATAATGTGTCAGTTGAGCATGGAAATAAAATGATACTTACGCACAATGCTCAGACCTCCTGATTTTATTTGTACCAAACAACTTCATTCTCTTTCCTGTGTTCTTAAAAGCCCATCATTTAACTCCTAAGTAAACAGTTAGAAGCTCACACATAGGCTACACATTCACTTAATCTAATGCTGAAATATTTTAATTTATTTTATTTTATTTTGCACAAATGTAATAAATTACACTTTTTGTAGTTTTTTTTTTTTACAGTCAGTAGAATTTGAGGTGCTTTTTGCTGGTCACTCATTTTATGCTGTCACTAAGCAGCCGACATATGTGACCCTGGACCACAAAAGCAGTCATAAGGGTCAATTTGTTTTTTTACAATTGAATAAATAAGCTGAATCAATAACGGAATAAATCAGCTTTCCATTGATGTCTGGTTTGTTAGGATAGGACCATTTTTGGCCAAGATGCAACTATTTGAAAATCTGGAATCTGAGGGTGCAAAAGAAATTCCAAATATTGAGAAAATCACCTTTTAAAGTTGTCCAAATTAAGTCCTTAGCAATGCACATTACTAATCAAAAATTAAGTTTTTATATATTTAAGGTAGGAAATTTACAAAATATCTTTATGGAACATGATATTTATTTAATATCCCAATTATTTTTGGCATAAAAGAAAAATCAATAAATTTTGACCCATACAATGTATTTTTGGCTATTGCTACAAATATACCCCAGTGACTTAAAACTGGTTTTGTGGTTCAGGGTCACACATGTGAAGCAGTGAACATTAGCTTGCCAGTATGTGCAAGAACACCATTTTGCTACTGTTGCTTTTGACTGAATTTGCTGTTTGTGTTTGCTAACGTTAAATTGTTTGTTAGTGCAAAAACAAAATGCCAGCACATTGATTTATCATGAATTACATACCCAAACATATCACATACATATTATTGTATTTATTGTATTATTTATTGTACATGACTTACTAAAAAGTGATTAGGCAGTTTACCCTAACCCAACCATATAAACACCTTTAGCAACATCAGTACTTACTGTAATTAATTTCCTGATCTGTTTAATCTGATCATCTTGTGCTCTGTTGTCGGTGACAGTGACTGACAAAGAGATGTTTCAAGGTCAGATGTTTCCAGGAGAGATACTTCTGCTTTTCAGTGTGCTGCTTATGGTCAGCGTTAACATAATAAAATTCACTGTATTTGACTTCTGACTTTGCTTTGGGTTGATTTTGATATTGATAATGTAAATACAGTATATTTGTATGTTTATTTATTTTTTATTATTAGACTGGCAGTTCAGATTGTTTTAAGTAGACCAACAATGGGATGGTTCTCAAGGTAATGCTCACACATCTTCACTCTCTTACTCTGTTCTCTTTTCCTTTTCTTGCTCTTTGAAGCTAATTTGGTCATGTTCGCTGTCTCTCTGCAGAATGTGGCTGTCTATATTGGTGTTTGATGTCAGTACCACTCTGCAGGAGTCTGTACCTCTGAACAAAAGGATCTTCAGCTGTTTAAATCCTGACCCAGTTACAGTCTGCTTCCGCTGTGAAAACTGTAAGAACCTGCTGCCAGTGATTCAAGACAAACTCAATCTGGCTCTGTACAAGTCTGAACATGCAAATCAGACATTTGACCTCAAAGTACACTGGTATGATTTGTCAATATAACCTATGCAAAAAGCTGGTGACGCCCTGTGTTCAATCGTGCACATGCAGTGCTCAAGTCAAGCAAGAGGAGTCACAGGGAATTAAATGAGAACCTCACCTTCGGAGTTATCAAAATACAAAAGAACTAGCTTCAGTGTTTGGAAGCATGGCACTGTGTTCATTTATGCTCAAGCAGTGCATGATCTGTTGTTTTCAGTGTATCGGAGTGGCTCAGTTCACAAATGCTGCTCCATATAAGCTCCATCTCTGCAAGTGCTGTGACTGTGGGTTACTTGCATATGAACACGCACCAAGTAAAAAAAATTGTTGTCATAATATGAAAATGTTTAAGGTAGTAATACCGAATATGCCATGTGCCATGTCGTTTACTGTTCGGCATAAACAGTACTCAGCAATGCCTTGATCAGACTACTACATTTTATTAGTTTCATAGATGGTGCCACTTGTAAGATTCTTCTGTCACCTGTGGTTCAGCTCACTTGTACAAAACATAATTCACAGAATAAATTCACAAAATTCTACCATTTGTTCTACTATGAAAAGTGATGTTAAGATTATGACCCAGATGGGCTTTAAATGATCTCATTGGGAAAAAAAGAGAAGGAATCTGTTGAGGAAGATACATAAATGTTGTAAAAGTACTACTGTTGCAGTTGTTGCTGCCAAGGGTGGCACAACCAGTTATTAGATTTAGGGGGCAATTACCCTTTCACATAGTGGCAGGCAGGTTTGGACAGCTTTTTTCCTTTAATAAATGAAATCATTATTTCAAAACTGGATTTTGTATTTACTCGGGATATCGTGGTGTAATATGAATTTGTTTGATCTGTACCATTCAAGTGTGACAAACATGCAAAAAATAAACAGGAAGGGGGCAAAAACTTTCACACCACTATACATCATGGATACTTGTTGTAAGATGAAGTATGTAAGATGGGAGACATCCTAAAAAAAATAATTAGGAATAAGATCTTTTGTTTTGTTTTGTTTTTTGAGGGCAACAGAAAATTATAACTTGCTCACCTTAGTCTACTTTCCCCTGTGAAATTATCCAGAAAAAAACAATGCAGTCTTTGTGCCCAATATAGACACAGCAGATGGAAGATAAGACCGATGTATTAACTTGAATATGTGAAGGTAGGGTCTGGCTCTTTAATAGCCTACACATGCCTATGTGGTTTAAATCTTCAACGCCTGTACACACAAAAATAATACGTTTATATTCATTTCTATAAACGCAATCTATGGAGATTGTGGAAAAAAGAAAAGAAAAGAAAAAAATAGCCTTAGAAATAAACTAAACAAGTAAATCAATACATGACCATTCCTATTTTTCTTTAATCATTCCTTTATTTCTGTTGTTCTATTTTATTCCCTTTGCGGAACATGATAAAAGAAAGAGAGAAAAAAATTTAATAAGTAAAATGAATGAGAAATTGGAGATAATTTGAAATATGGAATAAAAAATTCAAAAGACTGAGTCAAGTCTTCAGTCAGATTAAATTTCATCTAATATTTTTGCATTTACCCAAACATTATTTTTTTTATTTACTTACAAATTTCATTATGTATATACTTATTGTCATATAGAACATTGTAGATGTATTTATTTATTTATTATTTTGTCGTGGAATCGTGTTAATGATCTCTACCTTTCTCGGTCTCTACACATATTTCTACACACACATTTTTTTTGAAAGACAAATATATATATATATATATATATATATATATATATATATATATATATATATAATTTTTTTTCTTAAACATTAAGAAAAATTAAGACCAAAAACATAAGGGGGGGGGGAAACAATAACTTGGGGCTCGTATCAAAGTCCCTTTCTTTGCTGAAATGGGGGTTTTATTTTGAAATCGTTGGCGCCTATCCGCCATTTCGTGTTTTTTGGTTGATGCATTATTCACACTATGGAGTGGGAAAAGCTTTAGAGAGAGAGAGCGAGAGAGAGAGAGAGAGAGAGCGCGGGAGAGAGAGAGAGAGAGAGAGAGAGAGAGAGAGAGAGAGAGAGAGACACACACACGGTAGTATTTACAATGTTTCTTATGTTTTCCTCATAGGTCTTATTTGTATTTGTACTACATTTCATATTGTTGTCATGCAAGAACCCCCATACTTCCTGCATATAACCAGCACTTTATAAACAGGTTCTCATTAGCTTTTGTCAACCAGCAATAACGCCTCTGTTTTGATCTGTAACATCTATTCTTTTATCGTGGCTTGTTGACTGTTTGTATGATCACTCCAAAAGTGACATTGCCATCAGCTAGTGCTTATCGCGCCTTAATAACAATATTTGAAGTGTTGGTGGATATTACTTGGTAAAAGAGAGCGAATGGAGATTAATGTGTGGTCTGTGCAGTGCATCGATCGTAGTTTGCTGTTGGTTTTGTTCGATCATGTGCTTTGTTTGCAAATAAATGCTGTGGTCCGTGTCTAAACATGAACTATCATACATGTGCCACACTGAACTCTAGAGCTGGAGTCTCAAACCCTAACGTTACTCCTGAATGGGCCCACCATCGTGCATTTTACAACCAGCCCTAGTTAGAGACGCACCATAATCATGTATTCTAAATCTCTGGGGTTGCTTGAAGAGTACAGTTAAGAGTATAGCTGTAAGTAAACTCTGCTGCACAGTGGCCAGAAGCAGGATTTCACACTTCTGCTCTAAATCACACTCTACTCTCCAGTTCTTTTTGAGTTGTGATATTTGTCCTTGCCCTATAGTACATGAAGATATTAAAACTGTTCAACTGTAATTGGTCTTTTCTGACAGATAATAAACACAAGATGAGTTCTCAGCAGTTTCCCAGAGCTGCTCTGCCTCCTTCTGGAGCTGGACCGGGTCAGAGGTCTACTGACAGCAGCATCCTAGGCACACAACCAGGTAGGAGTCCAGACCATTTAGTTGCAGATAGGGTTGTCACTATCAAAGTGCCTGTGGTTGATATCATAGCGAAAACTAACAACTAAAATTAGCTAATGCTGTTGACAAAACCCCCTTGTTACAAGAAAGCCATAATCAGTTACTCTAATTTTTTTTCTGAACAAAATTGCAGTTGCGATTAATAAATAAATAAATCCAGCTGTGCTTGTTTGTAGGGCTGCACAGTTTGGCCAGACATTTGAGGTTGTATATCAATAAGGCTATAAAATAAAATAGTATTAATAAATAAAAAATACTAAATAATAACAAAACAAGAAGTATTAATATTGTAGTATTTCACTGTAAAATAAATGTTAAATTATTTAAGAAAAATAATAATTGTATTTTACGTTTCAACTGAAATATGACAATATTAATATTTACCATTACTTCTAAATAATGTGTTGCAGTAGGCAGTGAAGACAGCAGCCGTGAAGTGGATCACTCTCAGGATGCTCCGCCTGGCAGCAGCAGTGGCAGTGCAGGTGGAATTGCATCGTTCCGTGATGATAAGCAGGAGATGGTGGTGGTCAGGCCCTACCCACAGGTCCAAGCTCTAGGCCAGCCTCCTACTCTGCCCCAGCATGTGCCTATCCAGCCCAGCCCTCCTGTAACTGTGGCCACCCCATCAGTCCAACTACTACAGGGCCAGCAGTCCAGTGTCAGCGAGGGATCAGTGAAGGTAACTTCATTTCACTATCTTTGCTTCTGTGATTATGTGCTTATTTGAAATGATCAATTCCATTAAAAATGATTTTACATCAACTTCATCTTGACATTTTGTTCAGGGAGATAGGGACAAAGCTAATTCTTAAACTTATTAAAAAACTTATTAAATCACAATCCACATACATATTTCACAACATTTATGAATTATGATATTATGATACACCACACTGACAAATTTAAATCTATTGATCTAAAACTAAAAAGTTAGTCATCTGAACTAAAAAAGTAGTGTACTTGTTTGCCCAGAAGAAATAAAATGTGAAAGATTCTGGAGATCTGTCCATCCATCCATCCATCCATCCATCTATCTATCTATCAATACACACACACACACACACACTTTTTTTTTGGATACTTTAAATGCTAGTTTTGAATCACCTTAACTTTTAGGCAACTTGAAATCGCAAATGATTTTTTTGTTATGATGTTAATTCTGCAGGCTGCCCTGAAGTCACTTATGCCCAGCCGTCTTATAGCACCTGCTCCAGCCGTTAGCCAAGGTCATATACCTGTTCCAGCCAAAGTGTCTGGACATATCACAGTTCCCCTTGAGAGCAGCATTGCTCCAGCCTCTATACCAGTGGCAACCTTCGGCGGTCAGCAGGTATGGGCACTATCACAACGATGAACTACTTGACTACGACAGGTTTCTTTAGATTACACACAGTGTGCTTACTGCAACAAACATTTTGCGATTAAATAATGTTTCTCCAGGGACAGAGTAACCTGCATCAACTAATGGCCACTAATGTGCAGATCTTCAGGGGCAGTGCACCTGCACTACAGATCGCATCTCCTGCTCCTCCCCACACTTTCACCTCCCATCTACCCAGAGGTCAGCAATTTCTTTCATGCAAAACTGACATTATTGCATAAAGGGATAGTTCACCCAAAATGAAACTCTGTTCATCTTTTACTCCCACTCTTGTCATTCCAAACCTGTATGACTTACTTCTTTTTTGTAGAACACACAATAAATTATTTTAAGAAATGTATAGGTGTTTATTTATTATTATTTATATATATATATATATATATATATATATATATAAATAGAAGTCATGGTCACCAAAACTGTTCGGTTACCAGCGGTCAAAATATCTTTTGTATTCTGCAGGAGAAAGTAAGTCATACACGAAGGCGAGTAAATGATGACTGAATTTTATGAAAGAATGTCTTTTGTTTTTTGTTATTTAAAATGTCACTTGCTCATTTTTACAGTTTTTCAAGATCTAGAATCCAGCATGGTGAACATGATTTCATCAAGTGCAACGTGTTCCTGGATCAACATCCTTGTTGATCCTGGAACAACATTCCAATCAACCAATGAGAACTGAGGGATAAGTTTACAGGAAATGTCAATTTTAGCCTTACAACCAGAGTTAGGTTCTTCTACACCCTTGTTATTCAACTATCATTTCCCTCTGATTTTAGGGATACATTATGGTTAGGTTTAGGGGTAGGGATAGGGTTAGTTCTATGTTTTTGGTCAATACTGTTGACCCAGGATCAACAAAAAATGTTTTTTTGTGTTTACATTTTATTTACACATTATTTTTATGCTCAAATCATAAAATAAAATGTATTTTTATTTTAAGCAATACAGTTACTAAATATAAAATATTCAATTCACTCACCAAGAGAGAAAGAGAGAGTGAAGTCACATGGAACATATCACAATGTAAAGATCATAATTGTAAAATGAAAATTGACGTTATCAAAATGCACGGCAAACAAGTATATGACCTGTTTTTCAACTGTATTTAGCACTGAATTTGGCTTTTGGAATAACATTGTGTATTTACACACTGGATTTGTTACTTTTACAGTAGTTAGCTAGTCTATTACAAAATTTCCTTTTAAACCTAAATTAAATTGTGTTAATTTACATCCCTGTGTTGAATTGTATAATAATGTCACAAGTAGCTTCGTGCTAAAATAGATTCCAAGTGCTATTCTTGCGCTTGTGAAAAATGACACAAGTCACCTTTATGTGATGAAGGTGAATTTTCTGGTGTGTTTGTGTTTTTGACATGAATTGTAACCTACTGTAATAGTGTAATATTTGTGCTTGTGTTTGGTGTTTCAGGCGCAGCTGCTGCAGCTGTCATGTCTAGCACTAAAGGCCCTACTGTTCTCAGACCAGCCGGAGGAGGAAACGCAGGCCCTAGCCAACCTGCAGCTGTGCAGCACATTATACATCAGCCTATTCAGGTGCAGAAGCTTCGCAACTTACTGATCACATACAACTAGACACAACAGTCTGCTCGGATCTAAACAGCACTTAAAGTAAATGTCATGTTTAGAGCCTTGACCTTTTTGACTCCAAGGCCCCCCCAATGTCCACAATATTCATAGGCCACTATGACTTTTCCAGTTGTTCATGATTTATTGGAAAAGGATAAAAAAGTATATATTTTTATATTATTTTATACCATAAAATGTTCAAGAGCTTGCTATAACTACAAAAATGTATGTTCATTATAAAAAAAAGGCATATGGAATTTTGTGATTTTATTCATTTACGTATGCAGTTACATATGTTAAAGGGGTCAAATTATGTGATTTTTAAGTGTTCATTTGTCTTTGGAGTATTACAAGCTGTTTGTGCATATATAAGATCCGTAAAGTTTCATAAACTAAAGTCTCAAACACCAAAGAGATATTCTTAATAAAAGTTAAGACTCATCCACGCCTCTTTCAAACACGCCCACACGTCTACGTCACTGTGTGGGGGAGATTTGCATAACACCGGCCAAATGTTTACGCAAAGAAAGAAGGCATAACTTTTATTCTCGCTGTAGTATTGTTGCCGCTGTCATGTCGTGGAGACGTTGTGTGTTTCCAAATATGGTAAGGGGCGTAACATTTCCGTCACACACTAGAGGTATTTGGCCAATCACAACGCACTGGATAGCTGGCCAATCAGAGCACACCTTGCTTTTCAGAACGATGAGCTTTGTAAAAATTGACGTGTTTCAGAAAGGCCCCGTCATATGACCCCTTTAATCATAGGAAATTTGCAACAACAATGTTCAGTACAACAGAGAAAACCATATGTATATATTTGCAAGCCATAAAAACATGCATAAGCAGGCCCTGTTATTTAGTAGATTTGCTGTTGCTGCCTGATTGCACAGTTGTGAAAGGGATATTCAAAAACTATGGTTTATAGATCTGCAATATCTTTTTTAGTTCTTTATATTTACCCACAGTGTCTATATTCACAGTCTCGACCTTTAGTAACCACCTCGACTGCTGTTCTGCCCACTATGGTGGCTCCCATTCCAGCTGCTAGAACCCAGTCCCCAGTCATCAACACCCCTGTCACACATGCTGCAGAGATGGTTCATGGGTAAATGATTGTATCTCTTTGCTCTTTTAACTGATCATATCATTATACTGTCAAAATACTGTTTGGTGTTATTCCAATAATTTTGAATTTGCATTTTTAGGCGACCAGTAACCATTCACCCTCCACCAACCTCCATCAACATCCAGCGTCCCCCCACTCCCCGGGACACTGCCACGCGCATCACCCTTCCCTCCCACCCAGCTATTGGAGCCCAGAAGGCCCAGCTGCCTCACACCGTCACACAGGTCAGTCCTACTATGAGCCTATAGATCTAAAGTTATGTAAACCAAGGGTTTTCAAACTTTTTAAAGCCAAGGCCACCAAATATTATGATCCTCTGCAAGGCAATCTCTTCCTAAAATACAAAGGCAGCTACTTATTGGGCCTTGTGTATAGACACTTTTATACTGTATTAGAAAAGATATAAGGCATGATATTATGAAGACGGCATGTTGTTTATAAAATTGTAAAATCATTTTTAATTACATTTTTTATATTATTTTTGGTTACACTTTATTTTAAGGTTTCTTTGTTACATTGTAATTGTACATTTAAGTACTGAGTAATATTAATTAACTACATGTACTTACTATATGGTTAGGGTTTGGCTTAGGGTTACTTGCGTATTATTATGTATAATTAATTGTTATTATAATAGTAAGTACATGCAGGTTTGCCAGATTTTCAAAGCAAAACCTGCATAATTGTGTTCGAGGGGGTAAAATAAAATATATTTTTGGTGGGGTAGCCCTGATTAAAGTCACATTCCAGGGGCTAAATATCACGTTATTGGAGTCGCTTCAACCCACGGCGGCAACAGTGTTAAAGTAGCCCAATTCCGCGGGAAACCACGGACTCGGCAACACTGACTACATGTAACGTGTGTAACAAATACACCTTAAAATAAAGTGTTACCAATTTTTTTGTTTGAAAATTAAATATCATTATTATTAGAGTAATTACTGTTAGCAGGGCTCGCAAAATTTCAAAATCGCTGGTAGCCCTTCGGGCAGACAATCTTCAGATTTTGGTAGCCCAAAATTAATTTAAGTAGCCCGAATAAAAAAAAAAAAAAGACATCAGCTGAACTTCACTGCGGACAAATCATCATGATTAAAAACTTCAGTGATTGCTTTTTTTCTTCAAATGACAAGTCAAGAGAGAAGGGGTGCAACGGATCACAAAACCCACGGCTCGTATTATATTGCATTACCATATCAGATTTTGAGTAACAGATCGGATCATTTTGCAGATGAGCAAAAAAAATATGGTTCTTTATTATTGAAATAACAGAATACTTCTTTGATACCACAGCAAAAACTAGTAGCATATAGGGATGTAACGATTCACTCAACTCACGATGCAATGCGATTCACTATAATTGCATTACCATATCAGATTTTGAGTAACAGATCGGATCATTTTGCAGATGAGCAAAAAAAATATGGTTCTTTATTATTGAAATAACAGAATACTTCTTTGATACCACAGCAAAAACTAGTAGCATATAGGGATGTAATGATTCACTCAACTCACGATGCAATGCGATTCACTATTCTGATTTCACAATACAATTTTCTCACAACTTTTCTTTTTAACAAAATGAGATTTAAGACAAATTATAAATAAAAAGCTGTCCTTTTATTATTTCTCCAACAAAATGCTGAACATTTCTTTGTGAAATTGAAATATGTCAAATAATAAAACTAACAAATTTTTAAACAAATCCCAAATCAAATAAATAAATAATACACATAAAATAAATCTCTTCATATAAACAAACTAAGGCTTTGGCTGTGCTTTTTCCATTTAAAATCAGAGGCAACCACTGCATTTTAGTCATGATCCAAACAAAGATGCTAAATACATGTTATTTAGATTGCAATTAGATTGTATAATTTCGAAATTTGAAGCAAAAACAGAATGGTCTGATTTTAGCTTTGTGAATGAGACGCAAATGTCACTCTCTTACAGCAGGTGGCGCTTATAGAACAGCAGGTATTTATAGGCTGCTGCCCCTTTAAGACCGAATGCACGGATCCAATATAATGATGCACTTGAGATTTTTCACCACTGTTTACGTTCACTTAAGCCATAACAGACTGTGTTTATGAGAATACTTGCCGAGACAGTTATTTTGAGATAATTTTGTGTGTATGTGTTCATTCAGATGCAAGGATATGCGAAAGAGTAATCAAATCTGTGTACGCGCGTTGTCTGAAACGCTCTCTGTGCGCGCTTTGAGTGAGGGCGCGCAGCTCCGAATGCGCGTGAATGGTTTAAAACACTTGAATGTTTAAATCGGCAAGACTTAGAAACACGTGCATACGATCAACTGTGATCCGTTTTACCCCTACAAGCTAGTGAACAATGCAAATCAAGGAAGGATTTTTATATCACTGTTCAAGATAGCCCGTCAGGCAGGGCGGTAATACATTTTGGTAACCCGACTGGAAAACACAATAGCCCCGGGACGTCGGGCTAGTGATTTTGCGAGCCCTGGTTAGAGTAATATTGATATATAAATCTTTAAAATAATAAAAACAGATAGGATAAAATTTCTTCCTGGAAAACAAAATGTGATTAATCACAATTTCTGAGTAAGAATGAAATTGTAATAATATAAAATTGGGTACATGTGTTTAAAATGATTAAACATTTTAATTAACATCTAGCATCCCTAAACTCTTCTCATCCCTAAACAATGCATTTGGTACATTTCTTTATAACAGGGATCCTCAAATCTGGACCACGAGATCCACTTTCCTGCAGAGTTTAGCTGTAACCCTAATCAAACACACCTGAGTATGTTAATCAATGCTAATCAATGTCTTTGGGATCATTAGAAAATCACGGGTAGGTGAGTTTGATCAGGGTTGGAGCTAAACTCTGCAGCGCATTGGCCCTCCAGGGCAAGATTTGAGGAGCCCTGCTTTATAATGTTGCATGAACCCTCTTGTTGGCCACTTGGAGGTCCCTGGACCCTATTTTGAAATCCTCTGTCTTAAAATATTTATTGAATCAGTTAGTTCTGCATATCCAGATTGTATTTCAGCAGGATATTCAACGCTTTTGCATTAGAATGTTATAGGGTATTCTTGCTTTAACATAATGCCACCAACATTCTTTCTTTTACTCGTTTATGTCTGCAGAAACCGATCTTCAACACTGTGACCCCAGTTGCCGCCGCCACTGTAGCACCTATCTTAGCTACCAACTCTGCTTCATCAGCCACCACTACAGGTTACTTTTTCCCCAAAGGTTATTCACAGACAAAACATTTCCATGTGGTTCATAACTTTGTGTAAACTCTGTGTACCCTAAAACAGGCTCTTCACCACATACTCAAATGACCAGTAACACTATTGTCACCATGACAATGGCCTCTCACTCCTCCCATACTACAGCTGTGACCACCTCTGCCATCCCTGTCGGTAAACACAACCCATTCACGTGTTTATAGCATTCAAGATTATTGCTACTTTTTGTTTAAAGATTCTGAATCAAATCAGAAAAAGGTTTGAGTTTCAGGGCTGAGAATGAATGTTTAATGTAACCCTGTGTCTACACCAGATTCGAGCAGCGCGACAAGTCATTAGAGCCCATTATAATCAGCGATGCAAATCAATCCAAATTTGGTCGACCAAGCCTCTTCTCACTGACTAATGTTTGGTGGACTATTAGTGGGCAGCCCTAGTCAATTATTGTAGTGAGGCAGCAAACAGGATGCAGATTTAAAATTCATAGTTTATAAGTTGATAGTTTTTTTGATAAATAGACTGATATTTTGCATGATGGATGGGTCGGTAGTTTGTTTAGATAAATTGATTCATTCATTCTAGGATTAGAACTGACTCTGTTTTTCATTCTTGCTTAATGTTTCTGACCTCTCCAGCTAAAGTGGTTCCTCAACCGATTGCCCACACTTCCCCACGCATCCAGCCAGAGTACACAGGGGAAAGAACAAACCTGATTCCCATCCCAGGTCATCGCTCTTCTCCAAACCCTGTCACCATGGAGGCTCGCAGCGATAACAGGTGAAACTTCTCTAAAAACTCCTCTTGTGATGGTTAAGCTCTGGCAGTTAATCGTGAATTAATCGGGAGTGGTGTCCAATCCTGCACCTATAGGACCACTGTTCTGAGTTTAGCTCCAACCCCGATTAAATGCACTTGCACCAAGGTAATCAAGGTATTCATGATGTAACACCTTCAGGAGCAAGATTGCACACCCCTGAATTAATTCAACTAAACCAAAGCAATCAGTTATTAATTATCAGTGAATTGTGTCATGAAGCTTGCCATGTTTAACCGTTTGTGTTCTTCTGCAGGCCGTCAGTGCCAGTGCAGTTTCAGTACTTCTTACCCACATACCCCTCATCCCCATATCCTCTAACCCACACCTACACCCCCATTACCAGCTCGGTCTCCACCATCCGCCCTTACTCAGGTAAACGCAACCTACCAGAACCTCTGTGATAATATCTAAGGGCCTGTTTACGTCTGGTAACTTCATGCGCTTTCTCTGATCGGATAGCTATCCGATTGTGAAAAGATCAGTTGTAAATGCCCTTTGAAACGCTTTCGAGACGGATTTCCAGCCGATGGCTCAAACCACTTCAGGAGGTGGTCTGGGCCGCATTCCAGATGAAACTGGACAAGTGTAAATGCATCTGGTTGTTGAAACCACATACGTATATTTGTTAAAATAATGAACGTGTGAGCATGTTAATAGGCTACATGATATGTTATAGTCAGATATGACTCACTATAATCATTGCCACGGATGAGTATCTATTCAAAAATCCAACGCGCAAACTGAAACTGAAAGATGCAGACACTTATGTAGGGGAATTACAGGGAACCATAGTCCACAGTTTCGCTCAACACACAATCATCTTCATTAAAAGTAGTGAGACTAGCTTATCTTTACAGTTCTGATGCCACACTCTCTTCTATTGTGGTCTTTGATCTTGAAATGAGCTGATAGTGAATAAAATGAAGTGCTTATCTGTTGCTTTTGTTGACGTGAACGCCATTAAATTTGCATATAGCGTGGGAATTAAAGATCGGATTTATATCCGTTTTGCAAAGACACATTTATTTAGCCTAGTGTAAATGGAAACGTTTTAGCAAATCAGATAGATATTTGATCAGCGAAAACGCATGAAGTGACCAGGTGTAAACAGGCCATAAATGTTTTTTAGACCTCCAACCAAGACTCTGTGCTTTATTTCTCAGTCACGGCTCCAGCTCAGAGCTCAGCTCTTCCTGCTCAGGCAGGTGTTGGTGTGGCCACCACTGTGCACTTGAACCCCATGCAGCTGATGGCAGTGGATCGCATCGGTCTACAGTCTGCCCAGATCAGCACTCAGAACATTCAGTCAGCCTCTATGACTGCTCAGGGCATTCAACCTGCACCAATAGGAGTTCAGGGGCTGCATGCCACTGCACCAATCAGCACCCAGAGCGTACAGCAGGCTCCAGTCGCCACACAACAGCCACAGTCAGAAGCAAAACCACCAGGTAAGTTTAGCGAAGCCCCATTCCTTTCAAAGATATTCAGAAACTTTGATTGGAAAATTATTCTTTTTTAAATCCAAATTTTTTTTTTTTAGGTAATATCAAAATGGATTATCTAAAAGGGAATCTTTGCCTGATCAGATATTGTGCTTTATGAAATCTGTTTTGTTATACAGGTGTTGTTTTGGCTGAAAGTCCTGCTTTTGTCACAAATCCAATTGGGAGCACTTTTAGTGGCACGCAGCCTGTCACTACGATGGTGCCGACACACCCCCAGGGGGCGGCTACAGGTGCACCCACACTTGTCTCCTCCCCCCGACCTAGCATCCTTCGCAAAAAAACTGTGAACGAGGGGTGAGTCAGCTCAGCAGTTCCTGAAAAGTAACCCAGTATCATGTGTTTCCGTCTTTAAAAATAGAGTTGATGTTGATAAAATAGTGTAAGACCGCTGTTGGGGTGTATTTCTAGGGCAGTGCGTAAAAGTCTGATCCCAGCGCAGCCAAGTGAGCATATCGCTGGCCGAGTGGATAGTGGGATAAGGCTCTCAGGATCCCCTCGCCCAGCGGGGTAAGCCCTGCCTGAAGATCCTTCGTTATCCTAATAAAAATTGGACAAAAGACAATGTTCCTAACACAGGGTTCCCACAGTCCTGGATGAGCGTGGCCTCCAGGCCTGAGAATGAAAATGCTATTTATTTTTCAAATGCATGTTATAATCTATTGTTAATGATTAATCTATGTATATTTTTATTTATAACTTTTTTTTTACTTTGATTTTTTAATAATTTTTAATCAAAATATCATAACTGGACCTTCCAGTAAAATTGATCATGCTGTCTTGGCATATACAGGATGTCCCCAATTATTTAGTCCGCTTAAACCATGTCCTTGCAAACAAGCATTCATTTGCCTCCATTTTTGAATGCAAAAACCCACACCAATGAAAATTCCAAAACGTGCCCATCTACGTTTTTTCCCCTCTTTTTCATTAAAGCTGCAGTCCGTAACTGTTTTTGTTTGAAAATATCCCGAAATAAATGTTTGAATAAGTACATAACCAGTGTTGAAAACATCCTTACCTTAGCTCGATTCACAACGGTTAGCTTATAGGTCTAATAATGTTTTCTATTTTGAGTGGTACGCGTAGGTTTTCATGGGAAGTTCGAGCATGTCGACGTCATTACATCACATCACATCTGTAAACATTAAGAAGTCGTACCGGCTAGTAGGCTATATCGCATGTGAGGATACTGCAGGTGGCGGATCGTTTATAGCCTGGAATAATTCAATTTATCATTTTGATGGCGGATTGTAATCTGGAAAGTATTATGTGTTTATGAAACAATGAAAAAGTATATTTCAGTTTTAAATGTGCATCTGATCAGAGATATCCTACGTGGGATTGCAAGTTTTGTGTTTCAAAGTGAATCAGTGCTAAGGAAGAATAATTTGCTTTTTGGGTTAAAATAATAATAATAAGTTTGAATGTTATGGCAATTAGAGATTAGACTGTATGGAAATTGAAATCTACATGTAATGCTAATACACACTATATACACGTAGTTACGCAATGCTGATGTTTATAATAATAATTAATATAATAATATATTTATGAACAATGTATAACAATAATAAAAATTGTTGCCGTTATTATTAGGGATGTAACGATTAAGCGCAAGCCGGTTGAAAATCGATTCAAATATGTGGCGATTCAAATCAGTTGAGATGCCAAACAAATCGCGATACAATTGGAGTAGGAGTTTATATGAATGTACTGTATGTGAGGGGAACTGATTGTCTTTAGAAAAATTTACGTGGTATTTTCTTTTCATCTTGCCTCTGAACGATGCATATTAATGTTCATAAGCACAGCTCTGCTTTGTTTACAGCGGTAACCTAGAAAACACTACATCATTGCTGTTCATAAGCGCCACCTGCTGGCAGAGAGTGAATTTGCGTCTCATTCAGCTCATCTGCTGTTTTGTTCAGATATGTTTTATGTAGTATAGTTTCACAAAACTAAAGTCATACTATTCTGTTTTTGCTTCAAATTTCTAAATAATACAGTCTAATTTAGATTAAAAACTGCTCGTGCTGTATGTATGCTGCATCCTTGTTTGGATGATGATTAATGATTAATGCAGTGGTTGCCTCTCATTTTAAATAAAAAGAGCACTGACAAAGCCTTTTTTTATATGGAGAGATTTATTTTGTGTAACTTGCTTATTTGATTTGGGGTTTTGTTATATTTCAGTTTCACAAAGAAACGTGCAGCGGTAGCCTAATAAAAGGACACCTCATTTACGGTGTAATGTCTTCAATCTCATTTTGTGAAAAAAATCGTGAGAAAATCTAATCGTGAAATCAAAATCGTGAATCGAATCGTGAGTTGAGTGAATCGTTACATCCCTAGTTTTTATGTGATATGAGCTAAGCGATCGTTAGATTTAATCACCATTGGTAGCGCGATTAATGCTTTTTTCCTCAGTTGGTCAGAACAAAAGTGGCAGACTTGTTACTTTGTTCAGATAACAATATCCAGTGAAAATTCTTATTTGGGTCATACTTCCAAGACGTAGGCTAGAGTCTGTGATTCCGATGTACAGTATCCAATGTACAGGCACACATACACCTCCTCAAAACATTAAGATTCATCCACACTAAGGAGCCGTGCCGACGCACAGCCCACGTAAAGAAAATAATTCTGCAAATAACCGCACTTGCAGGTTTCAAACAGAGATGGGAGCAAAGAGGCAAAATTTATGGATTGCAGCTTTAATCATTTACACTCAGATGTATATCACAATGCTGAAGAAACGATATTTCACTATTTCTGTTTAAATTGCGTCCGAGCAAGGATATGGAACAGCCATGGACATTTCTTCATAGTTCAGTTCTGCAGTATTTCCTCTGCTGGAAATTACAAGAAATTGGGTGTGACTGCTATAAAATGATTTTTAAAATTCCTGATGGAAAAATCAAATGTGGGAACCCTGTTAACAGTGCATGGAATCTGATTGTCTAAAACTGGGTTTATGCATGCAGATCTGAATGTGTAATGTGCTTCCGCTCTTTCTGTAATTAGAGTGAAGCCCAAATCTGATGTTCATGTTGCAATGGCGCCCCCAGTCATGGCAACCGTGGAGGCTCTTCCGAGTCACGGAGGTGAGCAACAGGCACTGTCCACTCCTACCCAGCATCACTCACAGGCCATTCCCACCCTTCTGGCTCCACCAGCTCCAACGCTTCCCTCTCAGCCCACTGCCATTCTTTCAGCCCTGCCTGCAGCCATGGCTGTCACTCCCCCTGTGCCTGCCTCCATGGCCAATGCAGTGGCTTCTCCCACTCAGCCAGCGGCCACCAGCACTGCTGCCCTGAGCTCCACCCTTCCAGAGGTTAAAGTGAAACAGGAAACTGAGCCAATGGACACTAGACAAGCAGGTAGGAGTGCTTGTCAAAACAGGAGTCCACATATTGCTATACGGTCATAACAGCTATAAACAATTGACCTTATGATATTGGTTATTTAATCATTCCTGCTGTTTTTCAAGGGTGGGTACTCTATTTACTGTATGTCCATCAAACAAAATTACATACCTGATGATTTTGGAATAAATTACTTCAAATGCAGTTTTACGGTACATAGTTTATTATTGTGCAAAAAGTATCAGGTTATGTTTAAATACAAAATATAAAGGTGGAATATGAGAAAATAATGAAATTACAATATATTTATGAGTTTTCTTTTTTGCAGTGCCCATGGCTTCTTTTTCAACAGGTCCTCTGCCCAGATCAGCACTCAGAACATTCAGTCAGCCTCTATGACTGCTCAGGGCATTCAACCTGCACCAATAGGAGTTCAGGGGCTGCATGCCACTGCACCAATCAGCACCCAGAGCGTACAGCAGGCTCCAGTCGCCACACAACAGCCACAGTCAGAAGCAAAACCACCAGGTAAGTTTAGCGAAGCCCCATTCCTTTCAAAGATATTCAGAAACTTTGATTGGAAAATTATTCTTTTTTAAATCCAAATTTTTTTTTTTTAGGTAATATCAAAATGGATTATCTAAAAGGGAATCTTTGCCTGATCAGATATTGTGCTTTATGAAATCTGTTTTGTTATACAGGTGTTGTTTTGGCTGAAAGTCCTGCTTTTGTCACAAATCCAATTGGGAGCACTTTTAGTGGCACGCAGCCTGTCACTACGATGGTGCCGACACACCCCCAGGGGGCGGCTACAGGTGCACCCACACTTGTCTCCTCCCCCCGACCTAGCATCCTTCGCAAAAAAACTGTGAACGAGGGGTGAGTCAGCTCAGCAGTTCCTGAAAAGTAACCCAGTATCATGTGTTTCCGTCTTTAAAAATAGAGTTGATGTTGATAAAATAGTGTAAGACCGCTGTTGGGGTGTATTTCTAGGGCAGTGCGTAAAAGTCTGATCCCAGCGCAGCCAAGTGAGCATATCGCTGGCCGAGTGGATAGTGGGATAAGGCTCTCAGGATCCCCTCGCCCAGCGGGGTAAGCCCTGCCTGAAGATCCTTCGTTATCCTAATAAAAATTGGACAAAAGACAATGTTCCTAACACAGGGTTCCCACAGTCCTGGATGAGCGTGGCCTCCAGGCCTGAGAATGAAAATGCTATTTATTTTTCAAATGCATGTTATAATCTATTGTTAATGATTAATCTATGTATATTTTTATTTATAACTTTTTTTTTACTTTGATTTTTTAATAATTTTTAATCAAAATATCATAACTGGACCTTCCAGTAAAATTGATCATGCTGTCTTGGCATATACAGGATGTCCCCAATTATTTAGTCCGCTTAAACCATGTCCTTGCAAACAAGCATTCATTTGCCTCCATTTTTGAATGCAAAAACCCACACCAATGAAAATTCCAAAACGTGCCCATCTACGTTTTTTCCCCTCTTTTTCATTAAAGCTGCAGTCCGTAACTGTTTTTGTTTGAAAATATCCCGAAATAAATGTTTGAATAAGTACATAACCAGTGTTGAAAACATCCTTACCTTAGCTCGATTCACAACGGTTAGCTTATAGGTCTAATAATGTTTTCTATTTTGAGTGGTACGCGTAGGTTTTCATGGGAAGTTCGAGCATGTCGACGTCATTACATCACATCACATCTGTAAACATTAAGAAGTCGTACCGGCTAGTAGGCTATATCGCATGTGAGGATACTGCAGGTGGCGGATCGTTTATAGCCTGGAATAATTCAATTTATCATTTTGATGGCGGATTGTAATCTGGAAAGTATTATGTGTTTATGAAACAATGAAAAAGTATATTTCAGTTTTAAATGTGCATCTGATCAGAGATATCCTACGTGGGATTGCAAGTTTTGTGTTTCAAAGTGAATCAGTGCTAAGGAAGAATAATTTGCTTTTTGGGTTAAAATAATAATAATAAGTTTGAATGTTATGGCAATTAGAGATTAGACTGTATGGAAATTGAAATCTACATGTAATGCTAATACACACTATATACACGTAGTTACGCAATGCTGATGTTTATAATAATAATTAATATAATAATATATTTATGAACAATGTATAACAATAATAAAAATTGTTGCCGTTATTATTAGGGATGTAACGATTAAGCGCAAGCCGGTTGAAAATCGATTCAAATATGTGGCGATTCAAATCAGTTGAGATGCCAAACAAATCGCGATACAATTGGAGTAGGAGTTTATATGAATGTACTGTATGTGAGGGGAACTGATTGTCTTTAGAAAAATTTACGTGGTATTTTCTTTTCATCTTGCCTCTGAACGATGCATATTAATGTTCATAAGCACAGCTCTGCTTTGTTTACAGCGGTAACCTAGAAAACACTACATCATTGCTGTTCATAAGCGCCACCTGCTGGCAGAGAGTGAATTTGCGTCTCATTCAGCTCATCTGCTGTTTTGTTCAGATATGTTTTATGTAGTATAGTTTCACAAAACTAAAGTCATACTATTCTGTTTTTGCTTCAAATTTCTAAATAATACAGTCTAATTTAGATTAAAAACTGCTCGTGCTGTATGTATGCTGCATCCTTGTTTGGATGATGATTAATGATTAATGCAGTGGTTGCCTCTCATTTTAAATAAAAAGAGCACTGACAAAGCCTTTTTTTATATGGAGAGATTTATTTTGTGTAACTTGCTTATTTGATTTGGGGTTTTGTTATATTTCAGTTTCACAAAGAAACGTGCAGCGGTAGCCTAATAAAAGGACACCTCATTTACGGTGTAATGTCTTCAATCTCATTTTGTGAAAAAAATCGTGAGAAAATCTAATCGTGAAATCAAAATCGTGAATCGAATCGTGAGTTGAGTGAATCGTTACATCCCTAGTTTTTATGTGATATGAGCTAAGCGATCGTTAGATTTAATCACCATTGGTAGCGCGATTAATGCTTTTTTCCTCAGTTGGTCAGAACAAAAGTGGCAGACTTGTTACTTTGTTCAGATAACAATATCCAGTGAAAATTCTTATTTGGGTCATACTTCCAAGACGTAGGCTAGAGTCTGTGATTCCGATGTACAGTATCCAATGTACAGGCACACATACACCTCCTCAAAACATTAAGATTCATCCACACTAAGGAGCCGTGCCGACGCACAGCCCACGTAAAGAAAATAATTCTGCAAATAACCGCACTTGCAGGTTTCAAACAGAGATGGGAGCAAAGAGGCAAAATTTATGGATTGCAGCTTTAATCATTTACACTCAGATGTATATCACAATGCTGAAGAAACGATATTTCACTATTTCTGTTTAAATTGCGTCCGAGCAAGGATATGGAACAGCCATGGACATTTCTTCATAGTTCAGTTCTGCAGTATTTCCTCTGCTGGAAATTACAAGAAATTGGGTGTGACTGCTATAAAATGATTTTTAAAATTCCTGATGGAAAAATCAAATGTGGGAACCCTGTTAACAGTGCATGGAATCTGATTGTCTAAAACTGGGTTTATGCATGCAGATCTGAATGTGTAATGTGCTTCCGCTCTTTCTGTAATTAGAGTGAAGCCCAAATCTGATGTTCATGTTGCAATGGCGCCCCCAGTCATGGCAACCGTGGAGGCTCTTCCGAGTCACGGAGGTGAGCAACAGGCACTGTCCACTCCTACCCAGCATCACTCACAGGCCATTCCCACCCTTCTGGCTCCACCAGCTCCAACGCTTCCCTCTCAGCCCACTGCCATTCTTTCAGCCCTGCCTGCAGCCATGGCTGTCACTCCCCCTGTGCCTGCCTCCATGGCCAATGCAGTGGCTTCTCCCACTCAGCCAGCGGCCACCAGCACTGCTGCCCTGAGCTCCACCCTTCCAGAGGTTAAAGTGAAACAGGAAACTGAGCCAATGGACACTAGACAAGCAGGTAGGAGTGCTTGTCAAAACAGGAGTCCACATATTGCTATACGGTCATAACAGCTATAAACAATTGACCTTATGATATTGGTTATTTAATCATTCCTGCTGTTTTTCAAGGGTGGGTACTCTATTTACTGTATGTCCATCAAACAAAATTACATACCTGATGATTTTGGAATAAATTACTTCAAATGCAGTTTTACGGTACATAGTTTATTATTGTGCAAAAAGTATCAGGTTATGTTTAAATACAAAATATAAAGGTGGAATATGAGAAAATAATGAAATTACAATATATTTATGAGTTTTCTTTTTTGCAGTGCCCATGGCTTCTTTTTCAACAGGTCCAGCTCCATCCCTCTCCTCCCAGGCCTCCACCCTGGCCATATCTACTCAACCCGGAGACCTCCTGCCTGGGGCCTCTCCAAGAAAAAAACCCCGCAAACAGCAGCATGTGATCTCCACTGAGGAGACGGAGATGGTGGAGACCAACAGCACAGACGAAGAGAGAGCTAGCAGCCGAGCTTCAGGAAACAGACCTGGAAGACATGAGTCTCCACCTAGGGAATATGTTGGTGAGATTATCCATGGATATATATTGTATACCTTTTGGAAATCATTAAAAAAATATTTTATAGATGCAGTCTGCACCATGCAACAAAAGTCACAAAACTGACATTAATGTCAGAAACATAAAAATAGCTGATTATGTAAAATTGCACTAAACAGGTATTTTTTTCTGATAAATGAAGCAAACTGTTGATCGTTTAAAAATAAATAAATAAATAATCACACCAGTGTAAGTAATCCTGATTAATTGCATCTAACAGTAAAATAATTGTTAAAATAGCAATAAAATGTGTAATCGTAAATATATTTTCACATTGAATATCAAAATTAATGTGAAAACAGTATAAAGACAGTATTGTAAATATTTGTTTAATTACCTTTTTTAAGTATTGACTGAATGCCAGTTTTACTGATACTGATTCCTTCATTACTGTAAATGGATTTATTTTTACAGAACATTTAAAACATAATAGCAACTATTAATTTAAGTAAACGTGAAAACAATATTCACATAAATTAATTAGAATAAATTATAATAAAGATTCATACACATGTAATTTCTTTAACAAAACTGTCAACATGAACGTGATTTAATTTTTGAACTATCTGCTTTAGCATTAGAAATGGCTTATAAATATGAACAATTTGGACTCATTGTTTCCTTCGAAAAGTTTACTTGCACCAAATATAATTTTATATATTATATGTTATTTTTATTAGTTTAATAGTTTGATATTGGTTAGCAGTGCAAATTTGTAATACCCCCAAAATGGGTGTACACTTGTTCAGTTGTATTATTGGTTGTATTAATGCAGATGAGGACGGTGTTCGTTATGTACCAGTCCGCCCCAGACCTCCCCTTACTCTGTTGCGCCAATACCGTAACCCATGGAAGGCTGCCTATCACCATTTCCAGAGGTACAGTGACATCAGAGTCAAAGGTAAGTACCTTTTGAACATGTGTGCTTGCTCAGTTTTTCCTTGCTCTTTTTAAAATTACGGATGCACCGATACCATTTTTTCAGATCCGATCCGATACCAAAAATTCTGAGTATCAGCCGATACCGATACCAGAACTGTTTTTTTTTTTTAAATCAATGTAGAATTTCTATACCTCAGTGTGTTGACCTGATCATCACTGTTTTGTGTGTTAAACACAATCTACTAAATATAGACAACTTAATTTTAAAGAAAAATAAATGAAAAAATATATAATCATAATCTATGACAAAAATACTATTATAACATTATTTAGTGGGGAACAAATAAAAGTGAATAAGTGTAGGACTGAATCTGGTAGCATGTTACACATTGCTCTTTGTATTGTTGTAAAATACATTCATGAAAAACAAGTAAATATTTTTATATGTAAATATATTATTATATTATAGACATTCCTTTTAAATGTATAGCACAGTAATGGAGGCAGCAGCATATGATAAATAGGACAGAACAAGAAAGGCTATTAATAATCTTTCATTGTGCAAAAGTATTATAATACGAAAGGCTCCAATACAGAGCGGCACGAAGCGCTTATGCGCATCCCGTGCACAGAATGATGCACTTGAAGCAACACGGAGTCACAGCACGTAGCATAGAAAAGTTCAAAGCTCAAAGTGAAGAGATATTGATGCGTTGTGTATTAAATCTTTGCGATAGTTTGAGCCTTTTCTTTTAACAGTTTTAAATTTCAGTTACTGCTCTCTTGGAGAGAGTTTCATCGTCTTGACTGTCGTAACCGAACGCGACACGCAGTTTGAATGCTGAATGGAGGATGACAGACAGCCGCATCGGAGAGAAGAGTTTCCATGAACTTGACTTAAAGGGGTCCTATTATTCTTTTTCACTTTTTCAACTTTAGTTAGTCTGTAATGTTGCTGTTTGAGCATAAAAAAGATCTGCGAAGTTACAAAGCTCAAAGTCCAATTCAAAAGGAGATATTTTATTTAACAGAAATCACTGTTCAAAAACTACAACGAATGACTCGTTTGGACTACAACGCATATTTTCCGGGATTTGTGATATCACAAATACCGACGAATGGGACGAGACCTGGTTGAGCTGCACTAGAGAAGGCAACGAGTGTTATCACTATGTTGGAGACACGCTAGCTTTCCCAAGGCAGATGAACTTAGAGTGGTTACAATCATCAGGGTTTAAATCACGCTCAAATTGATTAGATTTTGACGCAATGTTTACTCTGAAGCTCTCAGGCGGCTATGGTAAGGGGCATGACAACACACACTGGCCCAGCTAACCAATCACAGCACATTTCGTATTTCAGAAGGCTGGCCTTCATTTGATACAGGAACTATTCAAGCCGTTCATGCCAGACTGGGGAGAGAGGTGTTGTAATAATGTAAAATATGTGAAAAATAATGTGTTTTTTGAGCAACCTAGTATGAGAGCCTGTTCTAGTACACCCCCAAAACAAAATCAAGACTTTGTAAAAGAACATAATAGGACCCCTTTAAATATTCATCTGTACCTCACATTAAACTATGTAACAGCTCCAGAACACTTAGAATATAGTGCACAAAAACTTTATGGTGCTTTATAATGTTTTTGTGCCTTTCGTGGGGCTTAACAATAACACAGAATACTATACGCACAATATCGAATTTGGATCGGTCTCGTCTGACCGATACATGATCCAGCAGAAAATGACCGTATCGGAGCCGATACCGATATTGAGTATCGGATCGGTGCATCCCATTTTAAAATATGATTATAGTATTGAATATGGTCATATTATATGAAGCAAAACCATCTCACTACTGTCTCCTCAGAGGAGAAGAAAGGAAGCCTTCAGGAAATGGCCAATCAGAGAGGAGTAGCATGTCGAGCTCAGGGCTGGAAAGTGCACCTGTGTGCTGCACAGCTGCTACAGCTGGTGGGTTCTGCAGCTGTATTTCAGTGTCATTTCCACCAGAAGTCTCTACAGTGGCTTAATTAGAGTTTCACTGTGTTTTATATATATATATATATTTATTTATTTACAACCTACTACTTGTTTCACTTCTGTTTCAGTTTTTATAACCATTTCTTACTATGTGTAAGTTGTTGTTTTTTAGCATGTATGTTTGACAGTGTTATTTTTTTAGGATTACTGATAAACTACTGTCATTTGATTTGTATTATTTGTATTTGTTATTTATTTTAATTTGAGCTAAATTATGTCTAAATTTATTATGTCTGTATAGGTCTTTTATTAAGTTTTAGTTTTATTTAATTTGAGTTATTTTAATACTTCAGCAAACTAAATGAAGATGAAATAATATACAGTGGGTACGGAAAGTATTCAGACCCCCTTACATTTTTCACTCTTTGTTATATTGCAGCCATTTGCTAAAATCATTTAAGTTATTTTTTTTCCTCATTAATGTACACACAGCACCCCATATTGACAGAAAAACACAGAATTGTTGACATTTTTGCAGATTTATTAAAAAAGAAAAACTGAAATATCACATGGTCCTAAGTATTCAGACCCTTTGCTCAGTATTTAGTAGAAGCACCCTTTTGATCGAATACAGCCATGAGTCTTTTTGGGAAAGATGCAACAAGTTGTTCACACCTGGATTTGGGGATCCTCTGCCATCCCTCCTTGCAGATCCTCTCCAGTTCTGTCAGATTGGATGGTAAACGTTGGTGGACAGACATTTTTAGGTCTTATTATGCTAACAGCCCGTTATTGATGCAGTTAATGCTGCGTATAGATAACATTTTAATGAATTTCTTCCTTGTTTGGTCACAGACTAACTTGGAGCATGATGTGTACAGCCGGCTGACCACCCTGCAGGAAGGCCTCATCCCAAAGAAGAGAGCTGGAGCTGAAGATGACCTGCACCGCATCAATGAGCTCATACAGGTTATTATCTCAACAAAACCTACCTATGGTGGCCCAGTAGTGCACAACACAACAAAATTAGCAAAACACAATGCAAACAAGCTACATTAACACAACAAAATTAGCACAACACAATGGAAACAAGCCGCAACAACACAATAAAATTAGCACAACACAATGGAAACAAGCCGCAACAACACAACAAAATTAGCACAACACAATGGAAACAAGCCGCAACAACACAACAAAATTAGCACAACACAATGGAAACAAGCCACAACTCAGCAAAATTATCACAACACAACAAAATAAGTCCTATGCGTTGTGCTGTGGTGATTTCATTTTGTTGTGGTAATTTAATTGTGTTGTGCAATATTGGGCCACCATACCAACCCAGCTTGAAAGAGAAATCCTGATTTAGCACCTAAAATGTACACTTCCTCTTATGCATTCATAATTTTTTTTAACCTGAAAACAAAATGCAACAGAACATAAGGGTCTCTTTAAATGTAAAATATAAAAATATTTATAACATTATTAAGTAACAAGCGATTCATTAAAAAAATATATATATTTTAAACACCTAAAATTAAGTCATCATTTACTCACCCTGGTCTGGTTCTAACTTTACACAACCTTCTTATATCCTTCAGACCACAAAAGAAGAATTTTTGAAAAATGTAACGCTTTAGCACTTAAATGATTTTAGCAAATGGCTGCAATATAACAAAGAGTGAAAAATTTAAGGGGGTCTGAATACTTTCCGTACCCACTGTATATATTGAGACTGGTGACCAACATCAATCTTTTTAAGAAAGACCAAAAGTACCAAAGAATTGTCACATGCAACACATGGAACACAATTTTGTTTCTCCTTTAATAACAATCCTGAATTTGATGCAAAATTTGACACACATATTTAACAACTTCCCCAAAACCCATAACAACTTTACTGTAAATGCATTCATGACCTTTTGACCTGACTCTGTCCAGGGCAACATGCAGCGCTGCAAGCTTGTGATGGATCAGGTGGCTGAAGCTCGCGACACCATGATGAAAGTACTGGACCATAAGGACAGAGTTCTGAAGCTGCTCAACAAGAACGGAACTCCCAAGAAGAGCTCCAAATTAAAGCGCAAGGAGCGGGCATAGATGCCACTCCATGGTCTTAATCTTTGTCCTTCAGCATAGTCGAACACAGGAATGCTCTTCAAAAGCTGGACCTGTCATGGTTTATCAGGTTGCTGTGCACAATCATCTACTTACTTTTACAGTCTCAAAGAGAGAGAAAGATGATCGTAAACAATCAAACTGTTTTTACAGGAACTGCTGCTTCCTGTGGACTGTCAGACTGTCCATTGGTTATGAGGCAGCCTGGTTAGCCAATGCTTTTTGTTTTTCTCCTTAAGTATTCCATTTTAGAAGAAACATTTTGTTGTCTTATTTAGTTTTTTTTAGTTGTAGAGGCAATGCTTTTTCTCTAATGGACTTTAAAGATCAGAAAGGTCATGTTTGCTAGATGTAACTTTTGTATTTAGTTTGAATCACACCAAGTACACACTGCGCACATTCTCACCGGAGATGTTAGCATGCTAGCTTTCCATGTTTTGGTGCCTTGTAACATGGGCGAAACTGTGGGATTTTTTTTGTGTGTGAAATACAAAAGTTAAAGTTAATCGCTTCCAGATTAGCCAGAAATTAAGTCCACACTGAAAATATAATAGTCTTGTACTAACCAGATATGATGCCCTCTAACCCTTCTAGTTTTTTTCATCACTGTAAACATTCAAGCACTATAGTGACTGATGATAGTACAAAGCAGTGAAATGTGTACTTGAAAGAATCCATATAATTATGTGAATTTATATTATAAGAATGTGTGGATTTTTTATGTTTCAGTGTAAGAAAATTGTTCTTAATGGAAGTGATTAGTGGAAGTGGTTTTCACCGAGTCATTTTTTGTGCTGTTTTACAGATATAATGTTGTTCTGAGTTTGGATAATAATTGAGATGTTTTTTTGTACATTCTTTTTTTTTTCATTCTTTTATTTTTCTGTGTGTACTCTATTATGTGCTACTGCAGTAAAACTGGATACATTTACAAAGTACATTTGATACTTAATGCACTTCACCAGACTTAAAATAGATAAAAGACCGATAAAAGAACAGACAGATAAAAGAACTTAAGAAGTTCGATTTTAGATTTTGAATATAGTCACAGCTGTAAATGTTTTTATCCAAAGTGACTTGCGTTGCTTTCAAAGTATATTTTATTAGTTCTTGCTTTCCCTGGGAATCAAACCCCTCACCTTTGTGTCGTTAGTGCCATTACAGGTGCATCTCAATAAATTAGAATGTTGTGGAAAAGTTTTTTTCATTTATTTCAGTAATTCAACTCAAATTGTGAAACTCGTGTATTAAATAAATTCAATGCACACAGACTAAGTAGTTTAAGTCTTTGGTTCTTTTAATTGTGATGATTTTGGCTCACATTTAACAAAAACCCACCAATTCACTATCTCAACAAATTAGAAGTTGGTTGTGCATCTTTTTCTTCCACACTTTTTCTTTCCACTCAACTTTCTGTTAACATGCTTGGATACAGCACTCTGTGAACAGCCAGCTTCTTTGGCAATGAATGTTTGTGGCTTACCCTCCTTGTGAAGGGTGTCAATGATTGTCTTCTGGACAACTGTCAGATCATCAGTCTTCCCCATGATTGTGTAGCCTAGTGAACCAAACAGAGACCATTTTGAAGGCTCAGGAAACCTTTGCCGGTGTTTTGAGTTGATTAGCTGATTGGCATGTCACCATATTCTAATTTGTTGAGATAGTGAATTGGTGGGTTTTTGTTAAATGTGAGCCAAAATCATCACAATCAAAAGAACCAAAGACTTAAACCACTTCAGTCTGTGTGCACTGAAATTATTTAATACACGAGTTTCACAATTTGAGTTGAATTACTGAAATAAATGAACTTTTCCTCGACATTCTAATTTATTGAGATGCACCTGTATGTACAATTTGAGCTCCAGGAAGTTGTTGGGGATCTTTTTTTTTTTTTTTTCTTTCAACGGAACCGATGAAACGTCAGATATGCAGCAGGAAATCTGGCCTGCTCTTTCACTAGTACTCTTTTCATTTTCCACATTGATCAAATATATGTTTCTAATATTCTGAAGATGATCGTAAAATGTCTACCATTTTCATCCATTTTCAAAAATTACTTGGTAGTCTTTATGAATTACACTAAATCAAGGATGTTAGTAGACCAGTTTGATGTTTCAAACAAGCTTAAAATAGCTTAGTATTATTTGAATTTTGTTATTAGCATTTCCTACAATGTGTAACAAATCAATTACTTTCTTGGTGTGAAAAAATAATATTACAGTAAGCATTCCTGCGTTGATTGTGAGAGTCCAACAATTTTATCTCATCTTATTTCTTTCTGTAGTATAATGTAGGATATACATTAAAAATCTCTATAAGGTTTATTCTGTTTATTCTTTATACTGTGCATGGTTCATTCTATTGACTCTGTTGAAAGAACCTGTTTTATAAACTGCCTGTGACCTGAAAACACCACACCACATAACCTCTAATCACTGTGAGTTCCTGCAATGAAGTTTAGTATTGCCCGATGGAAATATGACTTTCCAGAATGGCTCCACCCTGGGTAACTATGACACTATGCTATTTACAACTTGATTGCCCTCTTATGATCAGAGCTCAGCCCTCCGTATGTTGTCACGCGGGTCCAAAGGTTCTGCACTTTACTGTGAAAAAGAAAAAAGCATTATGTAAAACTGAAAATGTTCAGATTAGTAATATTGTATTTATTTCTTCATCTGTCTTAGTTTTGTTCTGTAGATTGATATTTACATCACTAGTGTGTCTATGCAGACTGCCTTTCTGTTGCAATTTTACTAGCGTTTACTGTAAAAGACATTGTATCTTGAAGCTTTATTTTCTTAATATTCTCTGGTGTGCTTTGTGGTATTTATACCATCTTCTAATAACAGCTTTTTTTTATTTTTGTCCTGATTTGGAGTACAGAGCTTTCTTGTGTTTATCATTATGGATGTGGTAGTCAGGGTGCAAAGTCAAAGTATCATAAACACCTGTTGTTCCTGAGCCGGCACCTGAGGTCATTTCTTTTGGCTGAACACTCACACTGTGGGGATCTGTTCTGGCTTCAAAGAAGAGCGACAAAAAAATACTCATAGATCAGGAGACTTCATCAAATATCGACCAGTAAAGGTAGCTCACATTGGATTTCTTATGGTTTCAATGGTTTGGTTTTGTTATACATAAATAGATCAAACTCTTGTATTGTACTTCAGGAAATGTGTACGTGTTTGTTAGACGCCATTTTGCCTTTGTTCATAATCTCCACTAATTAATTTTTCTTGGCGAGATTTGATTCTAAAATGTATCCTTTGTTCTATTATTTAGGCTGGGGGACAAAAGGATTCAGTCATGGTGGTGTTAAGGAAGGTATTTGGATACAGAAATTACTGTGGCGTTACCATGATACTTTTTATTCTAGGTTAATTTGATATTAAATTATAGTTAACATGAATACAAATGAATGTTCAAAATTGTATTCAGTAAACATACATGCAGTTTCTAGGCCTGTAATGTAGGACCTAGAGTTCAACAAACAAGATTAGATGTGATTTATTTGTATTTAATGTGTAAACCTGGACTGTATGGACTATAATGCCGTAGATTTATCTAATCACGATTTGTCCTTTAGTTTAGGGTTGAGCAAATATCGAAGTACTGTACCAATACCACGATTGTTTGATATATGTATGTATAAATAAAATGGTACAGCATAATTGCTGTAATCATACCATGGTACATGGTATTCCAAGTTAGGATAATATGACATTACCATGGTCCATGTTCAGAAAGTCGGCATAGTATGAACATTTTGTCTTAAAGAAGTTTTAAAGTCAAGTATACTATCATCAGTTCCTTTGTCTTTATTTAGTATACACAGTTATTAATGTTAACAGTTTAATTTATAATATCGATCAACCACTTTAGGGAGACTATGTGTGGGTGGACTGCAGTAATGGGGTCCAAATCGGAGCTGAAGTCAGACTTTCAGACACTGGGCAACTTCAGCTCATCGACGATGAGGGAAAGGTAATATAAATGCAGGCAGTCTTAGGTAACTGCTGCTTTTGACTGTAGAAGTGTAGCTGATGTCTTCTATGGCATGATTTCCAGGAGCACAAGATTAAAAAGGACAACTCCCTGAAGCCCATGCATCCCACCTCAGTGAACGGTGTGGATGATATGATAAGGCTGGGTGACCTAAATGAGGCTGGACTGTTACGGAACCTTCTAGTGCGCTACAAAGAAGGAGCAATCTATGTGAGTTTTTAACCGCCACTTTAGATTATGGATACATTTAAATATATGATTTAAAATACCAGTTTTCAAGATCTGTGAACCTAAAATGACCAAAATAGGGAATAAATTGTCCACTTAATTCACCAACTTCAGTTCATTCACCAACAGTTCTTTGCTCTTCCTGTTTAATAACAAGATTGTTTCTATAGAAACAGCCAGTTCCAAGTTTGATGAGCGGATCATATAGTTATACAACATTGACGTACACATTTTACAGTAAATCCAACATTCCGCCCTGAAGTCCAGTTATATTAAAGGACAGTTCATGCACTGAGCAATTGCATACTGTAGATCTTATTATAAATGTATTATTCTTCCAACTGCAAAAGCTTAATAGTTTTTCATCTCAGGGACTTTCTATAATCTTTTTTTAAAGACCTTGAAACAACTTTTTTGTTTGTTTGTTTTGACAGACATACACAGGTTCGATTCTGGTGGCAGTGAACCCTTACCAGCTGCTGCCAATCTACACTCCAGAGCAGGTGGAGCAGTACACAGACCGGCGGTTGGGTGATCTCCCCCCGCATGTCTTTGCCATCGCAGACAGCTGTTTCTTCAACATGCGACGGAACCGCAAAGACCAGTGCTGCATCATTAGGTCTTTCAGTCATTCATACTTGGGAGAAACCGACATTTTGTAGTTAGGGTTAGGTTAGGATTTTCTGAGTTTTAAAATTTTGGTTGTGAAGAAAAATGGTAAAGTCATTGCAAACCCATTTAACTTTTTTATCCTTGTCTTAATTTAATGATTTATTAATGTTAATGGTTTAATTCACACCCTAAAATGTTGATCAACCATTATAGGTCTTTCAGTCATTCATACTTGGGAGAAACCGACATTTTGTAGTTAGGGTTAGGTTAGGATTTTCTGAGTTTTAAAATTTTGGTTGTGAAGAAAAATGGTAAAGTCATTGCAAACCTATTTAACTTTTTTATCCTTGTCTTAATTTAATGATTTATTAATGTTAATGGTTTAATTCACACCCTAAAATGTTAATCAACCATTTTTAGGCTCCTTCAGTCATTCATACTTGGCTGAAACTGACATATTGTAGTTTGATTTGAAAACTTTTTGGTTTTGTACAAAAATCTGACACCATTTACTCCTGTCATTGCAAACCCATCTGACTTTCTTTATTCTTATCTTGATTTGACAATTTATTTACATTTACATTTATTCATTTAGCAGACACTTTTATCTGAAGCGACTTACAATTGGGGAAAACATCAAGCGATTCATCTTAAAGAGGCAAATAGACAGGAAGTGCTTGTCATACCAAGTTTCAAGCATTGTTCAAATAAGTACAAGCTAGACAGAAAATATGAAAAAAAGAGACTTTTTTTTTTGATGAAGGATGAAGTCAGATAGTGACGAAAGAGGTGAGTTTTCAGCTGTCGCTTGAAAAATGTCAGGTAATCAGCATTCCAGATAGGGGTTGGAACAACATCCCACCAGCAAGGAACGGTAAACGAAAATGTTCTAGAAAGTGATTTTGTGCCTCTTTGTGATGGTACCACGAGGTGTCGCTCACTAGTGGATCTCAGACTTCTGGATGGGATGTAGATTCGTAAGAATGAGTGGAAGTAGGCGGGTGCTGAGCCTGAGGCTGAGGCTATATGCAAGCATCAGTGTCTTGAACTTGATGTGAGCCATAACCGGCAGCCAGTGCAAGGAGATATAAAGAGAGGTGTGATGTGGGCTCGTTAAAGACCAGTCGTGCCGCTGCATTCTGAATCATTTGTAGAGGTTTGATTGTGCATGATGGAAGTCCAGCCAGAAGAGCATTGCAGTAGTCCAGCCTAGAAATGACAACGGCCTGGACAAGAAGTTGTGCAGCATGCTCCGTTAGGAAGGGCCTGATCTTTCTGATGTTTTGCAATGCAAACCTACAAGATCTAGCAGTTTTTGCAATGTGGTCTTTGAAAGTCAGCTGGTCATCAAAGATTACACCAAGATTTCTGACCGAACTTGATGGGGTAATTGTTGATGAACCTAACTGGATGGTGAAGTCATGCTGTAGATTTGGAGTGGCCGGGAAGACAAGAAGCCCAGTCTTTGCCAGGTTGAGCTGATGTTCTTTCATCCATGCCGAGATGTCCGCCAGGCAGCCTGAGATCCATGCAGCTACCATTGGATCATCTGGTTGAAATGAGAGATAGAGCTGTGTGTCATCAGCACAGCAATGGTAGGAGAAACCATGTGCCTGTATGATGGGGCCCAGTGATGTAGTGTATATGGAGAAGAGGAGGGGTCCAAGAACTGATCCCTGAGGAAACCCCAGTGACCAGATGATGTGCTTTGGATACCTCCCCACCCCAGGCCACCCTAAAATACCTGCCAGTGAGATAGGATTCAAACCAGCAAAGTGGAATCCCTGTGATGCCTAGTGATGAGAGGGTGGACAGGAGGATCTGATGATTCACCGTGTCATTAATGTTATTAATGTTAATGGTTTAATTCACAACATTCAGTAAAATGTTGATCATCTAATAAAGGATATTCTGTATAAAGTATCACAAATGATAAAAAGTAATATACAATTAATATAAAATGGTCTGTATGACTTGTGTACTAAACCCTTTTGTAGCCCATTTCAAAGCATCTGTAGATGCAAACATTATCAGTAAATAACCACGTAAATTTCTATTTCTTTACATTTCAACCACTTTTTATGATGCTTATTTTGCTTTTTGTTGCATTTTTGAATGCTCTATTTCATTATATTGAAAAAGTGGCCTGAATATTCTTAAAAAGTGTACCTTTTGAAGGGTTTGAAACTAACTTAGTATTCATTATAGAGTGAACTGTTTAAGCTCATAGCAGTATTGTACTGTAAACTGCAGGTTTTATGTATTACAGGCAGCTGTACAAACACCCAGAAAAAACTGGACCTGTATGTTGGCAACTCCAACATCTGTCATACATTCTGTTAGCATTATCTGTTTGATGTGTTCTGAGAGTGTCTGTATGTGTTGTGTTTGTCAGTGGGGAGTCCGGAGCAGGAAAAACAGAGAGTACAAAACTCATGCTGCAGTTTCTTGCGGCAGTGAGTGGGCAGCGCTCCTGGATTGAGCAGCAGATTCTAGAAGCCAACCCTATCTTAGAAGGTATGGATGTTTATGAAGAAACATATAGGATGCTCCTGCATCACTCAACTATAATTCCTCAGATAAGCAATTCAGTATTTACATCAAGTCTTATTTTGTAGCTTTTGGTAATGCAAAGACCATCCGCAATGACAACTCCAGCCGCTTTGGAAAATATATTGACATCCACTTCAATAAAAATGGAGCAATCGAGGGGGCCCGCTTTGAACAGTACCTACTCGAGAAATCACGTGTTTGTCAACAGGTAAACCATCCGAGATTATAGGAAACCATATGAGATTATAATTAGACTGTATAATGTGAAATCTTTCAGGTGAAGATACAGCAAAATAAATGTAGAACTGCTTATTTGCCAAATAAATAATAGCATTTTTTGGCACAGGCCCCACAAGAGAGAAACTACCACATCTTTTACTGCATGCTCATGGGAATGCCTCCTGACCAAAAGAAGATCCTGTCTTTGGGACATGCTGCAGAATACAACTATCTCACCATGGTACTGATCATCATAAACTCCATGCTCCCACTTTCTATGTGTATTTTACATTTGTTACACTAAAGTCATTTTGGAGTGAGAATGCACAGGTAGGATAAATTGACATCAAAGTGATAGTCGTGCAACACAAAAGAAGATATTTTGAAATATGCTTCAGTGCTGTTGTAAATGAAAATCAGTGTGGTTTGGACCCTCAAAGTTCTTTTGTGTTCCTTAAAAGAAACTCAGGTGAGCAATGAAATGATGATGAATAATTAAAACATTTTCCTTTTCATTTTTGGGTAAACTATCCTTCTAAGCATCGTTACATTAAACATGATTATGTTGGCTTATAGGGTCAGTGCACTTCATGCGAAGGACGGGACGACATAAAAGAGTATGCCAGCTTCCGTTCAGCAATGAAGATCCTGACATTCACAGAGAATGACACGTGGGAAATTAACAAGCTTCTTGCTGCCATCCTACACCTGGGGAATGTAGACTTTGAAGGTGAGTAGTCATAAAGAGACATAAACTAGAGCAAAACTTTCTGTTTTTTTAGAGGGAATGCTTATTTGAGCTTTATTTCCATTTTCAATATTTAAGAAACCATTATGAACAACCTTGAGAGCTGTGATGTTCTCTCTTCTACACATTTCAAAATGGCTGCACAGTTATTAGAGGTAATTAAAAAAATACATATTTTAGAAACCAATTTTGTCTCCGAGCAGCACACTCAAGTCCATAGATCTGAATTTTTTGCAGGTGTCCCCAAATGCCCTGGATGTGAGCTTGACACAACGCTCTTTGATGACTAACAGGGAGAGTGTGTCTAAACCTCTGACCTCAGCACAAGCAGTGGATGGCAGAAATGCCTTTGTAAAGGTTGTGCAACTGAATGTAGTTTCAATTACGGTTTCATTTCAGATCTAATATACTCCAGTATAGAGTTCTGATCTTCTCTGTGTGCAGGCCATCTATGGAAGGCTGTTTGTGTGGATTGTTGAGAAAATCAACAGTGCCATTTACAAACCTCCTCCTGATGACCCCAAACATGTCCGACTTTCGATTGGTTTGTTGGACATTTTTGGCTTTGAAAACTTCAACAACAACAGGTTTGTCATATATGCATGTCGTCTTTCATGTAATTACAAACCTTTTGTGGAACACAAAACATGGATTTTTGAAGACTATCTAACCTGCTCTTCTTCTTTTAATGAAAATGAATGGAGACTGACTAGAATAAACATATGACAGGACTTTTACTTCTGACCCCTGGACTTTCCACCCTCTGGCCATATGATAGTGGTGTGAAAAACAGACCAAAATAAAAGTTGTTGTTCTCTGAAAATCATACTCCTTCTCGCTGTAGATCTCATGATAGATATTACCAAATTCCCTTTAAGGCAAGTCATGTCACTCGGCAGCCATCTTTGAAATGCCTCTCAGGCATGCAATGAAAGTGCAGCTCCCATCTCTTTGAATGGGGAAACATCAAATTCTCCAAAACTGGTCGCCCATTTTAAGATTAAATTTCATATTTGAAATCACCAATAAAATCTGACAACAACCGTCTCATAAATGTAGATTCTTTTGCTCAAATAGCATTGGAAAAAGGTAATTTCTCAGGCTAGATCAGCCAGTGCGCATGCGCAGTCCTAAATGCACGTCTCAGAACACTACTGTTTCTATAGCAACCGGGACTTCTAATGGCAGCTGCAGTGACGCGCTGACTTTACAGATTAGCGATTGGCCCTTTTGCTCAGAAGCCAGGGCTTCCAGCGATAGAGCGGCCATATTGAGCGTTAGGGATGGCATTTTAACCCGTTTAATCCCAAATTTTTCCCAGACATGAAAATATCCAAATGATGTGCCATTAGTAACCCTTTGAAATAATCAATAATTAATTTTTTTTATTTTTGGGAAAAGTGTGTGAAAATTTGTATTTTAAGGTCAATCACAATTGTTACCGGCGAGATAATGTGTATACTGAATTAACATATTTCTGCAGTCTTAAAAATTGTTATATATATTAGCCCAGCTATTTTAAATTGTTGATCACATTCTAGGGTTACTATTATGCATAAAAAACCCTTATACAACATTGATAGGATACTGAGATCAAATACAACAAATACATACATCAACGTATTTCAAAATTGTTACTTTTTTGTAACGTATATCATCACATTTTTATATTAGTGCTACCAGTATTACAACATTAATATTCTAATTTATTTGTAACATTTGAACTTTTGATTAAGTGCAATATTTTGTACTGCCATTAGGGACTGCCAGTGAATGGCTGTTGCATGCATAAAATGCAACCTTTTTATTCGGACAGTGTATGATTTCTATTAACATTACAGAATAGAACATGATCAATATTATCTTTCAACGTTCAATTTAAATAATTGTAATTGCACAAACTATGTAGGCTACAATTTCAATTTGTTTATTGTGAAATAACTCAAACATTTATGTTTTTTCTGTCCTCTGATAAGCATTGTTCAGGGCTGCCATTCCCAAAAGCTTTAATGCTTTCTTATGATACTTTTGGGAAACGCAGCCCTGTTTGAATGCACTGTCAGAAGTGAGTGAATGCTCTCTGTGATGGATTGGTTCTATCTTGCAACATTTGCGTGTGTTCAGATGAGCAGGTGTTCAGTCTACTGTACTAGACTGTAGTACAGTAGACTGAGGTCTGGTCAACATTTGCGTGTGTTCAGATGAGCAGGAAAATAGTTCTATCCTACACAATTACTCGCTAACAAAGGTTATTCATCCAATTCAATGCATAATGCACGCATTATTATTATATATATTTTTTTGTTAAATAAACAAAACCACTGGTAAATAAAACGCACCTTAGTATCTATATTTTTGTTTGAGTATCGGTACTTTCGATACTCGCGTCAGTATCGATATATCGATACTTCGGCTTGATACACCCATCCCTACAGTTAGCCTGCTTTAGACCAGGTTAGTTTCCCAGCATAAGTTGCCACAGTGACTAAGCTTGATCTAGGCCCATGTTAAATTTGCTTTATGGAACCAAATCATTTGACAATGAGTCCGACTAAATGAAATAAACCTGGCTTATTTGGTTAACTTGTTTTATGAAACAGGCCTCGAGGCATTAAAAGTGATCATATTTTCTCCATTGCATCATATTGCATCGAATCGCATTGTGTTGAATCGAATCGAAATCGGATCGCACTGCATCATAACGGGTGAATCGTATCGCATCGGTAGCTGCTTCATATGTATCTTTAATGTATCGTATCATTGGCTACGCATGGAGATGCGATTGTAATTGCACAAACTATGTAGGCTACTATTTCAATTTGTTTATTGTGAAATAACTCAAACATTTATGTTTTTTCTGTCCTCTGATAAGCATTGTTCAGGGCTGCCATTCCCAAAAGCTTTAATGCTTTCTTATGATACTTTTGGGAAACGCAGCCCTGTTTGAATGCACTGTCAGAAGTGAGTGAATGCTCTCTGTGATGGATTGGTTCTGTCTTGCAACATTTGCGTGTGTTCAGATGAGCAGGTGTTCCGTCTACTGTACTAGACTGTAGTACAGTAGACTGAGGTCTGGTCAACATTTGCGTGTGTTCAGATGAGCAGGAAAATAGTTCTATCCTACACAATTACTCGCTAACAAAGGTTATTCGTCCAATTCAATGTATATTGTACGCATTATTATTATTATTATTTTTGTTAAATAAACAAAACCACTGGTAAATAAAACGCACCTTAGTATCTATATTTTTGTTTGAGTATCGGTACTTTCGATACTCGCGTCAGTATCGATATATCGATACTTCGGCTTGATACACCCATCCCTACAGTTAGCCTGCTTTAGACCAGGTTAGTTTCCCAGCATAAGTTGCCACAGTGACTAAGCTTGATCTAGGCCCATGTTAAATTTGCTTTATGGAACCAAATCATTTGACAATGAGTCCGACTAAATGAAATAAACCTGGCTTATTTGGTTAACTTGTTTTATGAAACAGGCCTCGAGGCATTAAAAGTGATCATATTTTCTCCATTGCATCATATTGCATCGAATCGCATTGTGTTGAATCGAATCGAAATCGGATCGCACTGCATCATAACGGGTGAATCGTATCGCATCGGTAGCTGCTTCATATGTATCTTTAATGTATCGTATCATTGGCTACGCATGGAGATGCGTATTGTATCGGCCTGAGTCATGAGATGCACATCCCTATTGGGCATTCTATAGTCTTTGATAGAATCTTTGATCTTAATCTTGTCTGTGATTCCTGCAGCTTTGAACAGCTCTGCATCAACTTTGCCAATGAGCAGCTTCAGCAGTTCTTTGTGAAACATGTCTTCAAGCTTGAACAACAGGAATACACCCGCGAAAACATCGTCTGGAACAACATTGAATTTAACGACAACCAGTGTACGCTTGATGTTCTGGCCATAAAGCCTCTCAACGTTCTCGCTCTTATTGATGAAGAGAGTCTCTTTCCTAAGGTTCTAAAATATATTTGCTTTTATTTACCATATAGGCTTTCTTTGATAATTCATAATCAGGCAATGTGTGACTGCTGATATCTCAAAACTGCATTTCTGTAATTACAATCTATACATATTTATATACAATTATGAACAATTGTAATTTTCTCCAGGGCACAGATGCTACAATGCTTAACAAAATGAATCAGGTTCATGTGAAGGGTGGCATCTACATGCCCCCCAAAAACAATCACGACACACAGTTTGGAATCCGGCATTTTGCTGGAGTCGTCTACTATGACTGCAAAGGTAATATAGGCTATCAAAGTTCCTCACAATGTACTTTCACATTAGTTTTTGGATTTAAAAATATCTAAAATGTTTTATGAAATTTACTGTGCATATAGGTTTCCTTGAGAAGAACAGAGATACTCTGAGCAATGATGTTATCCAGCTGATACACACATCATCCAATAAGCTACTAAAGCAGATATTTCACAATGAGCTCAGCACCACAGAGGCGAAAACTAGTTCCAACCACACTATCGTCACCCCAAAAAACTCACTCCGGGTATGTTAACACCAGCTAAAGGCAAATAGTGTACAAACATTTGTTGTACACTGGCATTTAGGTCATTAATACTAAAAAACTTCCACTCTTCTGCCGATTCAACCTGATAAAAGGATTTTCATTTGCTTTACCTTTGATTTGCTATTCCTTCAGCAAACAACAGACTCAAAGAAACGTGTGCCTACATTATGTGGGCAGTTTCGTCAGTCACTGGACTCTTTAATGAAGACTCTAACTGCCTGCCAGCCTTTCTTTATTCGCTGTATTAAACCCAATGACTTCAAGAAACCTATGGTAAGTTCAGTTCTTTTTCTCTGTCCATTGACCCACTTTTCTCTCAGTGACCCACTTTTCCGTCTTTGTTTCAGCTCTTTGACAGGGAACTGTGTATCCGTCAACTTCGTTACTCTGGAATGATGGAGACTATCCGCATTAGGAAGGCTGGCTATCCCATCCGTCACACATTTGATGAGTTTCTAGAGCGTTACCGTGTGCTTCTCAAGTCCAGTGTTTGTGACCCCAAAACTGTGAGAGATGATTCTGTGTTGTTTGATATGAATTAAGTGTTGCAGTGGTTTCTGTAATATACATTGGAACAGGTTTTGAAGGTTCTATAAGCGATTTTAGCTGTTTTGCTTGTTTGACACAGTTAGTCTGAATTAGACCAGCCACATCAATGGCCACCAAAACCCCATCCTCAACCCTCCGAAAAGACACTATAGCCAACAGCCAACACTATATCAGCAAACATCAGCATATAAAGAGCAGAGAGGCAAAGAGCGCCCTCTCGTTGGCTTAAAAAAGGATACTTTTTTGGCTTAAAAAAAGCCACTCTTTTGTTGTTGTTTGCAGACTTCAGGGCTCATTTCCGTGATCACATGTTTGTAGTAAGATCGTTTTATGTGGTACCTAAGAGTATTTCTGTCTTGATTTTCAGTTTCCTTTCTGCGTTGTTGGGATTTGCTGACAAAAATTTTTTTTTTATTGCAGTGTTTTGTGGATGTGGGTGAGCCAATTCAGTAGCAAAATGGCTAAAATCTTTTAGAGCACTTTTATAAGTGCGCCAATGTATTTTTCCATAAGACAAAATACATTTGTATTAAAGAATATTCAATATATGTTCTTCTAAATAAGCCTAAATATGCTTCTCAAGTAAATTTATCTTGTTTCAATATTTGTTTAGATGGAAAGTGAGTAAAAAATGCAAATTAAAAGCATAAAGAAGTACTTTTTTTGCATTATTGCACCCATTAATTTTAATATTTACTGTAATATTAAAGGAGAGTGCCAAGAAATGCTGTGAAAGCATCTGTGAGAACGTTCTGACTGAAGAGGACTGGAAGATCGGCAAGACTAAAGTGTTTCTGAAGGTACTGAGGTGAATTTTACAGGTACCATTACAGCATTTTTAAAGTAGATCCATTCTAACGTGATTCTTTTTTTGCATCAGGATTTCCATGATACTGTTTTGGAACTGGCACGAGACAGGGCTCTCAATAAGAAGGCACTTGTTATTCAGAGAGTCCTGAGAGGATATAAACACAGGTAAAAGACTGAGGACAATCTCCTACGTTTGCAGAGAAAAATTTCACACATTGGTTTATCAGTTGCCATTTTGTTTTCTTGCAGGAAAGTATTCCTGAGAAAGAAAAGCGCAGCTGTGACCATACAGAAAACCTGGCGAGGACACAAAGTCAGAAAACTTTACAGAGTGGTATGTTGTCCTCTAACTGCAGACTGACAGATTCTAAATGTTGATAGTCATTGCTTGTACATGTATGTAGAGTGTCACTTGCCTTTCTGCAGGTCCAGTTGGGTTTTGCCCGTCTGCGGGCTCAAGTACGCTCTCGTCAGATGACCTGGCAGTATAAACGGAAGCGACAAGCAACTATTCTGCTTCAGGCTCAGACTCGTGGCTTCCTGATGAGGAAGGAGTGGAAACGGAAGAGAGCGGCAGTGATACTCCTGCAGGCTCACACCAGAGGAACTCTAGCCAGAAAAGCTGTCAAGAAGATGAAGAGAGATGTAGGAAGTTTTCTGATGGATAGAATCACCATGTTTAGAAGACAGTTTGCTAAATAGCTCAGGCTACGTGTCATCTTCATCTGTTGCTGTCTCTGTTGTTTGCAGGCTTCCCTCTCGCTTCAGGAACGTAGAGCAGAAGAACTTGCTGCTCTAGAGAGGCAAAGGAGGCTTGATGAAATTCTGCGGCAGAAAAAAGAAAGAGAGTCGGCTGACCAGTTGGAATCCATCACAGACCAGGAAATGGTGGATGATATCTTTGGCTTCTTGCCTAGCATGGTTGGCGGACAGGAGGGCCAGGCACCTGTGGGCTTTGAGGTGAGAGATCAAACTTCTCAAAAAAAAGCACAATGTTAATGTTTGGATAACAATAACATTAAAACCAAAAACTGCCTGGAAACGTTGTGTTTTTAGGACTTCGAGGGAAAACGAGCGGTGCTTGAAGAGGTGGATCTGGATGAGGCTCCAATGATGGCGATTCCAGAGGAAGACTATGATGATTTGGATGAGTACTCGTTCTCCAAGTTTGCTTCCATGTACTTCCAGGGCACTGCCACACCCACACACATTCGCCAGAGATTACAACAGCCTCTGCTCTACCATGAGGACGAGAATGATGTCCTGGTAAAGCCACCTTTGTCTTTGACCAGCTTTTGGTTGATTTATGATGTTCTTCTGATGTGTCACATTAACAATAAGTGCTTACTACTGCTCTTCTCTTCTTCTCCACAGGCTTCACTAACAGTTTGGTGGATGATCTTGAGATTTATGGGTGACCTTCCTGAACCAAAGGCTCAGGGGGTCTCTAGAAGTAGACCAGCCTTTGCAGAAGGCTCTCTTCAGAAGGATGTGGCCTCCAGACAGGATAGACGCCTCAGCCATATGGTGGGCCTGGACCAGGTGAGGAAGCACCTTTTTATTACATATTTTACAGCTGAAAAAAAAAAAAAAAACAGCGGGTCAAACTAGCTGGCTGGCCAGCAAAAAAACAACTTGGACATGCTGGGATACCAGCTCAGCAACTCAAAAAAAGAAGAAGAGAAATCCTGCAGTCTTTTCTTGGAATGCAGCCTTTTCTGAAAGTGTTGATGTCTCATTATTTCAGAGAATGAAAAATACAAGAAACACTCCGAACAGGAAACTCAGTACAGTTCCAGAAGACGCTTCCCGCAACAGAAAATCGTCAACTTTTACAGACTTACTGGCCCGGAACAAAAAATCTGTCCAAGATGATGGTGTTCCAAGCCGCAAACTGTCTGCCATACCTGAGCAGGGTCCAAGAAACAGAAAGACTTCAACTTTCACTGATATAATGTCCCGAAACAGAAGGATCCCCACAGCTCCTGAGGGGCCTCAATCCAACAGAAGAACCAGTAGAAAACCATCTGTTATAGCAGAAGAGGTGAGACAGAAATGTTGCAAATTGGTCAATGATGTGACACTCATTATCTGTTCATTTTGATTCATTAAATGAGTAAATAGGAAAGTAATATATATATTTTTGTAAAAAAAATTATTAATTTATACTATTTCTTAAGGTCATTTATTCTTATAAAATATCAAATAATTTGACCTGTTTAATACAAGACAAGTTTATTTCAGGTTGTAAAATGTCATAAAAAAGTCAGGACTTTTATCTTGAAAATAGAGTTCAAATATGTGCAGTCTCACGTATTTAGGTGTAATAAAAATGTTACTTTTTTCTTGATGGTTTTAGCACATTTTTAGAGTATTGAGAATATTGAAGCCATTCTTGAAAATCGTATGAAAGTTTTACAGAACCATATGAAACCAACATGAATACATTTCTAAGAACCTTTGACATGATGTCTTTATTCCTTTTCTTATTTGTCAATATTAAAACAATTATTTAAAGCTAATACATTACTGTATTATTCATAGATGCAAACTCCTCACCTTTCGGTGAAAACTCACCTTTTTGAGATCATAATAGGTCACCTACGAGATTTGTGTAGATCCAATGAGAAAGTGTTTTTGGTGGTGGTGGGAGGGGGGTCTTTTTACAGTTCCATTAGTTGTAGTCAACCACTTTTAAACGCTCCTGTGTGTGTCCTGTGCATGCTCTGGTTTCAAATTACGAAACCACAAGTTTATTTACGTGTTTTTGCAACATTGAGTATTGTAGCCAATCACATGCATCTCTGTTGAAAGCAACGGCCAGTCAAATGTGTTTTCTGTAGGTTAATCAGAAGAATCCCCTCTGAACTAATTTTTGTTTTCGTAAGTTTACAGAGTTCTACACGCTTGAAGATCTACCTAATATAATCAGAGAAAGAAAAAACGCATACACACGGTGTAAATAAGAGATTGATTGTGTAGTTAGTCATTGATTTATCAGGAGTTTTCGCTTGAGTAAGCTTGGTCAGTTGCGCTGTAAGAGCTTTGCTCCATTTCTCTAGAATCTCTACATAATCCATTGACAATTTGAAGAAAAGTTTTGTTTGTCTAAGAGGACCGAACGTCCACGTATACTGTTTCAAGAGTGACAAACGCGAGTGTAAAAAATCAACGAGTGAATCCACTAAATTGTTCCGTTAGTCATTGCTATGATTGACAGTGAAAACTGCCCTGGGCGGAATGATATATCTGACAAACCGATGTCAAAAATAGACCTGTGCATTAAGTGATGCAGAGTAAATTCAGAGTAACAAAACTATAACAGCAAAAAGTCTGTGTTGGCTGAATATATTTAGCAGCTTCTACAGTTAAAACATTCTTTTTGAGGTGTCCTTCTAAAGGCAATGTTTAAAAAAATGTAGTTTTTAAATTAAATCTAAAAATACTTTATGTAAATATTTAATGCATTATTGTACTTGATATACTGCTTCAGTACAGTTCAAAAATATTTGTCACCTTTTTCACCCATGATGAGTTTGCATCCCTGATTATTACAACATATCTTAAATGCAACAATCAGATGAATGATTTATAATTTTTATAATTCCCATAAACTCTTCATGTAAAGGCAGAGGATGGGACTGAAGTTTCCAAACAACCCACTGTGCAAACTATTAGTGAAGAAGATGAAATGAACACAGACGGACTCACCCTGGACCGGCCAATGACATCTCTTGAAAAGTTACATATCATTGTTGGATATGCCATTGTCAGACGTGACCTCAGGTTGTTAATTATTTCAAACCATAAGTCATCTATTGCTTAGTGGTCAGATGTTTCTGCTTCTAAGTCTTTAATATCTCTTATTGTTAGGGATGAAATCTACTGCCAGATCTGTAAGCAGCTCCAAGAGAACTCAAACCGTGGCAGCTTCTTCCGTGGCTGGATCCTCCTGTGCATCTGTTTGGGCATTTTTCCTCCTACCGAGCGCTTCATCAAGGTGAATAAAGGACCGTCTTCCTTATTAAACTCTTTGATGCATGATTTGACTATTTCTTTATGGGGTAATACATTTGAAGTTGTCTCCACATTGTGTAATCCTGAATGTGTCGTCTCATCTCCTCACAGTACCTGAAAAGTTTTCTTCGTTTTGGTCCTGTGGGATACGCGCCTTACTGCGCCGACCGACTGAGGCGCACTGTTGCCAATGGAGTGCGTGGAGAGCCTCCCTGCTGGCTGGAGCTCCAGGTAAAGACATTTATGCCCCATAGAGAAATACAGTGTTTTTGGACTGAACAACCTGCCATAGCTTTTCTAAATCGTTGCTGCTAACAATGAGATATCAGTTTGGACAAGGAATCAGTTTTCTTCCTGTTTAAAATGAAAGGGAAATGATTTGTAAATAATGCTTTCAGGAAATGGATCATGTGTGTTCCAGTGTCTCCAATGCTACTGCTCATTTAGATAAAATGAAACGCTTCATAATGATGGGCAGCTCATTGAAAGTAATGACTTCTGTTGCATTATTGCTGTATGTGTGAAACCCCTTAGGTCTTTATTCTCCTATGGTCCAGTAACTACCATCTACCATAGATTTGAAACTATAATTCATGCCCTCACTGTTTAATCACAGGCCACCAAGTCCAAGAAACCCATTGTCATCTCAGTAACTATGATGGATGGCAGGACTATCAGTTTGCCTGTAGATTCTGCCACAACATCTAAAGAGGTCTGCCAAATGCTCTCACAGAAAGTCAAACTTCAGGACACATTTGGCTTCTCACTTTACGTAGCTTTATATGACAAGGTATGAAGCTTTCGCACTGGAATTAAGAGTTTGAGTCAGATTTTCCATATTATTAGAATTTAAGACATGATATTGTGCTCCCTCTTTTTAGGTGTGGTCCCTAGGAAGTGGCCGTGAGCATGTGATGGATGCCATCTCTCAGTGTGAGCAGGAAGTGAAGAGGAAGGGTGGGCAGGAGCAACATGCCCCTTGGCGTCTCTTCTTCCGTAAAGAGATCTTCACACCTTGGCATGACTGCAGCCAGGATAACGTCAGCACAGACATTATCTACAGACAGGTCATCAGAGGCCTGAAATATGGAGAATACCAGTGTGAGAAGGTGTGCTTAAGACCATTTTTAGTATCAGTTGACCCAAAAGTGAAAATTCTGTCATCATTTACTCCCCCTCATGTCATTCAAAACTTGTATGACTTCCTGTCTTCTGTGGAACACAAAAGAAGGTATTTTGAAGAATGATGTCAACCAAACGATTTCGGGTCCCATTGACTTCAATAGATTTATTGACTCAAGAGAAAAATACTATGGAAGTCAATAGGACCCTAAACCGTTTGGTTACCAACATTCTTCAAAATACCTTCTTTTGTGTTCCACTGAAGAAAGAAAGTCATACAGGTTTGGAATGACTTCAGGGATAATAAATGTTGACAGAATTTTCATTTTGGGTGGACTATGCCTTTAATTTATTTATTTGTACTTATTTTTTGGCAGTTATCTCACAGTTTTTTAAAGGTGTATTCAGTGAATGTTCATATGTTGTGCTGATTAAAACGGCAGTCATCATGGACTTCAGCATCAAGCCAATTTAATAGTTTCCCGTTACCAATGCCATTGTAGAATTGTTTTATTCATAGTCAGCCATGATTACTTTATCCAGTGGGTGAAAGAGTCCAATAAAAGGGTTTATTGAGATAAAATTAGTAATTTTTTGCTGATCATGTGATCTTATCCCACAGTAGGGGACCACATCATGTCATTCATTCTATGGCATTTCACCTTTGTGTTTGTATCAGGAGGAAGACACTGTTGCGCTTGCAGCAAAGCACTTCTATGTGCAGTTTGGATCAGACATGAGTATGGAGAATACCAGGACTGTAGTTAAGGAGTGCATTAACTCCAAACTACTGGAGGCCAAGTCAGAAGAAAAGTGGACCCAGATGGTCAACACAGCACATGCGCAGGTACAGATGTTTCTATTATTGCTTATGTTAAAATAAATGTAATACATTTTTCCACCTGTTTGAAAGTCAAAGCATTTTACAAGCATTGGTCTCTTTTTGTAAGGGCCCATTAATAAACACTCGGACCAAGTCTGATAAAGTCAAAGCAGAGGTGGTTGATTATGCTCGTCAAAAGTGGCCAATGCTCTTCTCCAAGTTTTTTGAAGTTGCCAAGTTATCTGGTATGTACTACATGCTAAGATGAGTATTACACTACTGTTCAAAATTTGGGTTCAGTAAGATTTTTGAAAGAAATTAGTACATTAAATACTTTTAACTATAAAAAAATGACAGAAAAGACAATTATAATGTTACAAAATGTTTTTACAAATTTATAAATAAATGTTTATTTGAACTTTCTATTCATCAGAGAATCCTGAAAAATGGTTTCAAAGCAGCATATTGGTTTTCAGCATTTATAATAATATAAAATGTTTACCAAATCAGCATATTAGAATGATTTCTGAAGTATCATGTGACACTGAAGACTGGAATAATGGCTGCTGAAAAGCAGCTTTGCCATCACAGGAATAAATGACATTTTACAATAAATTAAAATATAAAAGTTATTTTAAAGGGATAGTGATGAATGAAAATGAAAATTCTGTCATTAATTATTCACCCTCATGTCATTCTAAACCCGTAAGACCATTCATATACACAAAAAGTATTCTTGTAGCTTCAGAAAATTACGGTTGTACCACTGCTGTCACATGGACTATTTTAACAATGTCCTTTTTACCTTTCTTGGCCTTGAACGTAGTAGTTATGTTACAGTCTATGCAGGGTCAGAAAGCTCTCGGATTTCATCAAAAATATCTTAATTTGTGTTCCGAAGATGAACAAGGTTTGGAATGACATGAGGGTGAGTAATTAATGACAGAATTTTCATTTTTGGCTGAACTATCCCTTTAAATTGTAATAATATTTCACAATGTTACTGTCAAATCAAATATCAAATACAGGCTTGATAAGAAAAAGAGAGCCCCAAATTTTCTGAACAGTAATGTACATTGCAAATTACATAATTTCCATAGCTACTGCAGAAGAATATGAGCAAAAACTTTATACAATTTGATAAACTAGATTCAATTTGTCATTTCAATATTCAGGTCCTTCTCTACCAAAGAGCAAGTTCATCTGTGCCATTAATTCAATGGGAATAACATTCCTAGATGAACGAGAAAAGAATCTCCTGGTGCTGTCTTACCCAGAGCTCACCGGGGTCAATGCTATCAGGTGAGTTGGACACCAGTTAATGTTTGTCGGCTTTGTATCAAGTTGTCTTGTCATTCACAAAGTTAAAATATGATCTTTTTAATTAAATAAATATAAGTGATACCTTCCCAAAAATATGTAAATTCCCTATATTCTCCTTGTATCGTCTCCTCCAGAGAAAGGAAATGTGTGTGTTTGCTGACTCTGAAAGGAGACTTCACACTGAATGCAATCACGGCCACTGACATCTCAGATCTGGTAGCCATGTTCCTGGCAGGCCTGATACAACGTTCACAATATGCTGTGACCCTACAGGAGGTTAATAGACAAGGTCAGAAGAGGAAATATGCTGTATACATTTTTTATTTGATTGTCCATGATCTATGATTTGACTTGATTTTGTCTAATGAAAAATGGTTTGGATGTTTTTCAAGATGATAAAACATTTCTCAGCTTCAAGAAGGCAGAGCTCATCTACCTCATTAAGGATGATGAGTTTTCTGTTGCCCGCGGCTGGTTGAAGGGTAAGAATGAGCGGACAGGAGAAATTGGCGCGGTCCCTGCAGATGCTGTCTTGATTCTTCCAACTCTTACGAAGCCAACAAATGAAGTCCTGGTGAGAACTTGAATATGTTTTTTTTTTGTGCTTTTCAATGGATTTCTAAGTTCTTTAGATCTGTAAGTGTCTATATATTATGGAATATTTGTCATAGTTTTGTTGATAGCTAATGCATTCTGACTCTTTGCTCTGTTTTTTTTTTGTTTCGAACATTTCTCAGCTTTAAGAAGGCAGAGCTCATCTTCCTCATTAAAGATGATGAGTTTTCTGTTGCCCGCGGCTGGTTGAAGGGTAAGAATGAGCGGACAGGAGAAATTGGCGCGGTCCCTGCAGATGCTGTCTTGATTCTTCCAACTCTTACGAAGCCAACAAATGAAGTCCTGGTGAGAACTTGAATATGGTTTTTTTTTGTGCTTTTCAATGGATTTCTAAGTTCTTTAGATCTGTAAGTGTCTATATATTATGGAATATTTGTCATAGTTTTGTTGATAGCTAATGCATTCTGACTCTTTGCTCTGTTTTTTTTTTGTTTTTTTTTATTAAATTTTATTGAACTTTTACAATAATAACAGGATACAGGAGAATCGTGAAAAAATAGTTTCCCCCCACCCCACCCCCCCAAAGAAAATAGAAAAAAACAACAACAACAAAAAACACTGTATTAAAGTATAATTAAACAAACTAAATAAAACATAAAAATTTTTTTTTAACTCAATACATATTGTAAAACAAAGAACGTCAAGCCTAATGTCTCAAGTATAGAATATATGTTGGAGCATTAAAGTTTAGACATTTCGACCATTTATCAAAGGTATGCATATACAAACAAAAAATATATATTTTTAAACAAAACCTTACAGCTTTAAAGTATATACATATACATACGTAAGTATCCACACATATAATCACAGACTCCTAACCAGATTCAGGCCACAGTCATATTAACATCTTAATGCTTAGGTTGACACACTCTAAGAAGAAGTACTGACATACAGTATTCAGAAAAAAAATAATGAAGGGATCCCAGATCTCAGAAAATATACCAGTGTTGCCCTTTAACGTATACCTAATTTTTTCCTAATGAATGAAGCTCATGACATCTCTCATCCAGTCATCGAAAGATGGAAGGTATTTTTGTTTCCACAGCAGGAGAATGCGCCGTCTAGCTAATAATGTTAAGAAGGCAAACGTCTTTACAGTATTTCCAGGTAAACCAGTGACATTTGAAGGAAGTCCAAAAAGTGCAACCAAAGGGCAAGGCTCGATCTGTTTCTTTGTCACTAAAGAAAAACAATTAAAGATTGATAGCCAAAAAGAAGTAATGGATGGACATAGCCAAAACATATGTATTAAATCTGCAGGGGCCTGATGGCAACGATCACAGAGAGGGTCAATACCAGGCTTGATTTTTGCCAACCGCACTTTTGTCCAGTAAATTCGGTGAATAAATTTTAATTGGATAAGACTATGACGTGCACAAATAGAGGAGGTATGAACACGGGACAGGATCTGGTTCCAAGTCTCGTCATCAAACACCGTTGTTGTTTAATAAAAGAGAGAGAGGAAGTGGAGATGGAGGAAATCAGCCTGTATAGAGTAGACAACACACCCTTTTTATCCAAGGCTACTTCAAGAGTCTGATCAAGCGAAGATTTTGGAGGAAGATTCAGAAAATCAGGGAATGAGTTTTTAACAAAATTTCGGAGCTGCAAATATCTGAAAAATTGTGCACTAGAGAGAGAGAATTTTTGTTTCAATTGAGAAAAGCAGGGAAAAATATTATCAATATAAATATCATTGACAGCTGAAATCCCTGCTCTCTGCCAAATATTAAATGCCTTGTCATTAAGTGAAGGGGGGAATAAAGGATTGCGATTTATAAGTGAAACCCCTGGTAAGTGCTGAAGGCCAAAATGGGTTCGGAATTGGGACCAAATTTGTAACGATTGCTGAGCAATAGAATTACCATAAGGACAACGTGAGATGGCAGTAAGAGGGCCACACAATAGTGCAGCAGGGGAACAGAAACCCTCTTCAATACTGACCCAAGACGGGACCCAATCACTGAGCCCATAATGATTTGAAACCAGAATAATGTAGAATGTATATTTGCTGCCCAGTAGTAAAATAAGAAATTAGGAAGGGCAAGCCTGCCCTCAAGCTTTGGTTTCTGAAGGTTTGCTCTGTTTTTTTAGAGCCTGATCAGCTTGTCCCCAGATCAGAGAAAGACCATCATAGACAACTCTGTAAAAGGAACCATCACTGAAAGAGTGGCTCCTTCAACTCTAAAAGATTTCTCTGTTGATTATTTCAGGTACTTGCAGCAACTTTTGGACCACATCATTATTGCTCTTATTTAAAACATACTAAATTCTTTAGCATTTCAGAAGTGAACATGAATGACCTGTTGTTTTTGTCATTGTCACAGGCAGCCCATCAAAGATGTGAACAGACAGGTCATCTCTAAGAATGCAGCACCTGAGAGGCTGTGGGCCAACTCCAGAGAACCCATCAGACAGCCCCTGCTAAAAAGACTGGTGGGCAATCCAGATTTAAGCCCACTAGCCTGCAATGCCTTCACTGATATCCTTTGCCACACATATTTAAGCCTTTATCATTTATTGCACTCATATCTTTGAACATTGCTTATTGCCAAAGTAGCAGTTGAGCCCTTTTATTTGCCTAATTCATATCTAAATGTAGTAATGCATAAAGCTGTAGAACATGGCAGCTGTTGTAGTTTGATGTAGGGTTACATGAGCACTAATCCATAAGTAAAACTTACCAGCTAACCTGGTTATCCAGGTAGGATACGACCCAGGAAAGTGCTGATTCCTTGACTAAATGGTGTGCACCTATTCTGAAGTACATGGGTGACTACCCAACTAGACAGGTCCAGAGCCCCCTGGAACTCACAGACCAGATCTTTGGCCCACCTACAGGAAATGAGGAGCTCAGAGATGAGATCTACTGTCAGATCATGAAACAAATGACCAGCAATAACAACAGGTAAACAGCATTACATGCTCAAAGTCAATACTGCATTGCCTATTGAATGCCTGTACACTACCACAACAGTTTGGGGTCTGTAAAATATTTCATGTTTTTGAAAGAAGTCTCTTATGCTCACCAAGGCTGCATTTATTTAACAGAAATCCAGTTGAAAAAAAATATTAATGTTACTCCAGTCTTCAGTGTCACATGATTCTTCAGAATCATTATAATATGCTGATTTGGTTTTCAAAAAAAGAATTTTTTTTTATAATAGACTATGATGCAATTTTCAGGATTCTTCTATGCATAGGAAGTAACCAGATTCAGGCCACAGTCATATTAACATCTTAATGCTTAGGTTGACACACTCTAAGAAGAAGTACTGACATACAGTATTCAGAAAAAAAATAATGAAGGGATCCCAGATCTCAGAAAATATACCAGTGTTGCCCTTTAACGTATACCTAATTTTTTCCTAATGAATGAAGCTCATGACATCTCTCATCCAGTCATCGAAAGATGGAAGGTATTTTTGTTTCCACAGCAGGAGAATGCGCCGTCTAGCTAATAATGTTAAGAAGGCAAACGTCTTTACAGTATTTCCAGGTAAACCAGTGACATTTGAAGGAAGTCCAAAAAGTGCAACCAAAGGGCAAGGCTCGATCTGTTTCTTTGTCACTAAAGAAAAACAATTAAAGATTGATAGCCAAAAAGAAGTAATGGATGGACATAGCCAAAACATATGTATTAAATCAGCAGGGGCCTGATGGCAACGATCACAGAGAGGGTCAATACCAGGCTTGATTTTTGCCAACCGCACTTTTGTCCAGTAAATTCGGTGAATAAATTTTAATTGGATAAGACTATGACGTGCACAAATAGAGGAGGTATGAACACGGGACAGGATCTGGTTCCAAGTCTCGTCATCAAACACCGTTGTTGTTTAATAAAAGAGAGAGAGGAAGTGGAGATGGAGGAAATCAGCCTGTATAGAGTAGACAACACACCCTTTTTATCCAAGGCTACTTCAAGAGTCTGATCAAGCGAAGATTTTGGAGGAAGATTCAGAAAATCAGGGAATGAGTTTTTAACAAAATTTCGGAGCTGCAAATATCTGAAAAATTGTGCACTAGAGAGAGAGAATTTTTGTTTCAATTGAGAAAAGCAGGGAAAAATATTATCAATATAAATATCATTGACAGCTGAAATCCCTGCTCTCTGCCAAATATTAAATGCCTTGTCATTAAGTGAAGGGGGGAATAAAGGATTGCGATTTATAAGTGAAACTCCTGGTAAGTGCTGAAGGCCAAAATGGGTTCAGAATTGGGACCAAATTCGTAACGATTGCTGAACAATAGAATTACCATAAGGACAACATGAGATGGCAGTAAGAGGGCCACACAATAGTGCAGCAGGGGAACAGAAACCCTCTTCAATACTGACCCAAGACGGGACCCAATCACTGAGCCCATAATGATTTGAAACCAGAATAATGTAGAATGTATATTTGCTGCCCAGTAGTAAAATAAGAAATTAGGAAGGGCAAGCCTGCCCTCAAGCTTTGGTTTCTGAAGGTTTGCTCTGTTTTTTTAGAGCCTGATCAGCTTGTCCCCAGATCAGAGAAAGACCATCATAGACAACTCTGTAAAAGGAACCATCACTGAAAGAGTGGCTCCTTCAACTCTAAAAGATTTCTCTGTTGATTATTTCAGGTACTTGCAGCAACTTTTGGACCACATCATTATTGCTCTTATTTAAAACATACTAAATTCTTTAGCATTTCAGAAGTGAACATGAATGACCTGTTGTTTTTGTCATTGTCACAGGCAGCCCATCAAAGATGTGAACAGACAGGTCATCTCTAAGAATGCAGCACCTGAGAGGCTGTGGGCCAACTCCAGAGAACCCATCAGACAGCCCCTGCTAAAAAGACTGGTGGGCAATCCAGATTTAAGCCCACTAGCCTGCAATGCCTTCACTGATATCCTTTGCCACACATATTTAAGCCTTTATCATTTATTGCACTCATATCTTTGAACATTGCTTATTGCCAAAGTAGCAGTTGAGCCCTTTTATTTGCCTAATTCATATCTAAATGTAGTAATGCATAAAGCTGTAGAACATGGCAGCTGTTGTAGTTTGATGTAGGGTTACATGAGCACTAATCCATAAGTAAAACTTACCAGCTAACCTGGTTATCCAGGTAGGATACGACCCAGGAAAGTGCTGATTCCTTGACTAAATGGTGTGCACCTATTCTGAAGTACATGGGTGACTACCCAACTAGACAGGTCCAGAGCCCCCTGGAACTCACAGACCAGATCTTTGGCCCACCTACAGGAAATGAGGAGCTCAGAGATGAGATCTACTGTCAGATCATGAAACAAATGACCAGCAATAACAACAGGTAAACAGCATTACATGCTCAAAGTCAATACTGCATTGCCTATTGAATGCCTGTACACTACCACAACAGTTTGGGGTCTGTAAAATATTTCATGTTTTTGAAAGAAGTCTCTTATGCTCACCAAGGCTGCATTTATTTAACAGAAATCCAGTTGAAAAAAAATATTAATGTTACTCCAGTCTTCAGTGTCACATGATTCTTCAGAATCATTATAATATGCTGATTTGGTTTTCAAAAAAAGAATTTTTTTTTATAATAGACTATGATGCAATTTTCAGGATTCTTCTATGCATAGGAAGTTCAAAAGAACAACAGTAATCTTTTATAACAATGTATTTTATTCATATTTTATTAACATTATACATTATTTACTGTCACTTTTGATCAAGTTAATGCATTTTTGTGGAATAGAAGTATTAATTATAAAAATAAATTAATCTGACCCCAGACTTTTGAATGGTAATGCACATGCAAGCAATAAATAAGAGCAATATCTAGTGCTGTCAAATGATTAATCGTATCCAAAATAAAAGTTTTTGTTTACATAATATATGTGTGTGTATTGTGTCTATTTATGTATATATAAATACACACACATACAGCATATATTATTTGGAAAATAATTACATGTATATATTTATATTCATGTAATTTATATCATATATAAATATATTTAATATATAAACGTAACATTTTTCTTAAATATATACATGCATGTGTGTGTATTTATATAGTCATAATAAATATACACAGTACACACATATATATTATGTAAACAAAATATTTTATATTGGATGCGATTAATCGCAATTAATCGTTTGACAGCACTAGAATATCTGTTGAAATCATAATCACTTGTGAACTTGATACAAAGATGTGACAGAGGCACAGTTTCTCAATAGTTCTGTACAGTTTCCCTTTTGGGATTGTAGTTGCACCAAAGTCAGCTTGCCCTTAATAACAGTGAGGGGGAACTATGCAACCTTTAACCTCTTTATCCATCAGTGTTCTTTTTCTTTTAATAAGCTATCTTTTAATAAGTTTGATCATTTAACCAGCTTATAGGTCTAGAAGCTTTAGATCACTGGTATACAGTTAGTTTCAAGATATTCAGTCTTTAAATTTCCTTTTCAGCACAGGACCAAACAATCATACTTTACAGAGTTTCAGGTGCCAATATTTTTTATCATTATGAAATTAAATAAGCAATGGGCATTTCAGAAAAAAAAACATTGTAAACTTTCGTGTTAGAAACCATAAAACCATATAAAACTTAGAAGAGACTAGGCAAGGCAAGGCAAGTTTATTTATATAGCACATTTCATACACAATGGAAATTTAAAGTGCTTTACATAAAAGAAAATAAAAAAAATAATCACAACAAGAAAACAAGGAATTTAATTTCAAAACTTTGAAAATGATAAAAAAAAAATGATTTAAGAGGTTTAAAATGAATTTAAAACGGTTAAGAATAGAAAACGATTATACATAAAATATAGTGCAATCAGTTCGGACATCGCACAGTGCTCATTCAATAAATGCACAGCTAAACAGATGAGTTTTGAGTCTGCATTTAAATGTGACTACATAAATTAATAATAATTTAAATTAATTCAATTCAGTGATTCCGTCAACAAGCAGCAGGTTCATTGAACTGATTCATTGATTCACTTTTAGACATTAGATAATCTGTGAAACATGCAGTCTATGGTATATATGCCATTTCAGATGCTATGCTTATTATTACATTAGTTTATAATAAATACATAACTGTTACGTTATTAAAAAGCAAGTTAACTTGTATAAGTGTTCTTTCTCAATCAGGTACAGTGTGGAGCAGGGCTGGCAGCTGCTGTGGCTGTGCTGTGGTCTCTTTCCTCCCAGTAACTCTCTGCTGAAACATGCTCAGCGTTTTATTGAGACACGCAAACGAGAGCCATTGGCCACAGACTGCCTCCAGAGACTGCAAGGGGCTCGGAGGTATGTCCAATATTCCACAAGCATATTTTATTTCAACCCAAACTTTTATCATTACAAATGAAATCACATTGCTTTATGGGTATAACAACATGAAGAAATGCAACGAATGAACAGACTTCGTGAATTGATCATACATTCCTAAGCTTTACTATCATGTGAGTTCAGTTATAGAATCACTAAAAGCTAATGTTTAAGTCACTGTATAAAAGCTTATGAGAATAAAGCCTGTATTGTTTTTTACTCTTTGAACTTTGGCTGGCTTACCTGAGAGCCATATAACCTATTGGAGCTCATCTCAAACAGCATGTGTGTTATATTACTGGACTGATATACTGTAAAGCATGACTAGATAAACACCCTGTTAGCAGACGATAACAGTTTAACATGTTAACACAAGCTTGGCTTATTTACATGTTCTAAAACAACTTTGCATATGATAGCCACTTAACACAGTTACTTTGATATTTAATATAATTTAATAAAAAATGATTGTTTCTAGGTACTAGCAATTCAGTCTTTTAAAATCACACACTGTTTCACACTATTAGCGCAGCAACATCTCTCCTTTTAGCACGCTAACCTTTGCCAGACTGGTGCAATGCCAGGAAAGTGTCAGCACTGAGCGATAGGATAGTACAGAATTTACAGCGGCTTCATCTGCTACTGCAACTGTTCAAAGACTTCCACGTTTGGGAAACACTACTGTAGCACTATAGTTGAAATTATAGTGAGTCCACAAGCTGGGTCGCAGATGATGAGAACTGCATTGTTGATTTGGTGTGATAGTATGTTTACTGTGTGTAAGATGACATTTGCCATTGGTTTTGTGCTAGAATGGAGCCCAGAAAGCTTCCACCTCACCAGGTGGAGGTTGATGCAATTCAGCAGAACAGCACCCAGATCTTCCACAAAATTCAGTTCCCCAATGACACTCAAGAGGTAATGCGACACACAGTACATGGATCAACACATTTTTTTTTCTGCTCCCCAGTCAGGCACTAGTGCAGCATCATTATTTTAGCCCTACAGTAGTAGTTTGTGCTTCAATAACTTTTATAATGTTAAAAATTGTGAAAATAATTGCAGTTGAATAAACATGAAATCTACAGTCAATTTGCTGCCAATGCAAATCATGCATTTTATTCATGGAATATGAATCTAGTGTCCCTGAAATGTTTTTTTTTTTGTTTTCTCGCACTTCTGGGCAGAATTTTGAGGTGGCATCCAACACCAAGATAAAGGACCTGGTCCGGACCATTGCTAATAAACTCATGTTGTCCTCAGCTGAAGGTTTCAGCATCTTTGTGAAAACTCCTGATAAGGTTTGTACCCCGGTTACCATGATTTATATTTAACAGTCATGGCTGTAAACACATATTCAGGATCTTAAACCAATAGTTTAAGAACTGACTTTTTAAAAAATCATATATTGTTATATCTTAGTCTGATTATTGGGAGAGACATTGCCTCCTCAATGCCTACAGTGGTTACAGCTCTGCCAATGATCCCATGTCATGTCCTTTCATTTTTCGTGTTCATTTTTACATAACCTTTGTCTGTATATTAAACTAGCATTTTCTTTCTGTCAGGTTCTGAGTCTGAATGAAACTGACTACTTCTTTGACAGCCTGAGACAGATTACTGACTGGTCCAGGAGAGCAAAGAGAGTGAATCAGGGTAAGATTTTGATAACTTTATTAGGTGTTTTTAATCTTTAGATCACTGATTGAGGGAATGTTTACATGACACCATTTTTAGCTAAAAACTGTATGTGTTTTCGCTGTTCATGTACACAACAGTGGTGTTTTGGGGGTTCGAAATGCAAGTTTTTGTAAACGATTCTGTTGTCGTCTCTGTGTAAACTCAAAATAAATTGTGAATTTTTGAAAATAGTGACATAATTAGTCACTTCTTTGCAAAGTTACATCGCCAACTACTGGCCTGGCATACATAGTACAACGTTTGTAGGCATTTGCGTGACATTTACAGGGATTGTTTTGACAACATTGTCGTTCGTACATTTTAGTACATTGTTGTCATGTTAAACGTACCCTAAAAGGAACAAGTTTGAGTCAGTCACCATTGTTACATAGTTAAGTCAAATTCAAAACAACTGCTGTTGCTTATACTGTTTTAAACAGCGGGTGGTCCAGTGAATGTGTCCTACACGGTTTTCTTTATGAGAAAACTATGGTTCAACATTATCCCTGGTAGAGATGTGGAGGCGGATCTCATCTTCCATTATCCACAGGTACTGGCAATCTGTGCTGCGCTCTTAAAAAAGTTTGGAAAATTTTCCATATAGCTTCCCTGAAAGCATTGAAGAAAATATTTTTCCATATTTCTCACACTATCTAGGAGTTGCCCAAGTACTTGAGAGGTTATCATCGTTGTACCAAAGAAGAAATGGTGATGCTAGGCGCTCTACTCTTCAGGATGAAAGTGGACAATGATAAAACTCAGTTTCCCATGATTCCTAGGATGCTGAAAGACCTGGTGCCTAATGACCAGCTTAAAGCCATGTCTGCTGATGAATGGAAAAAGGTCAGTTCCAGTGCACTGCACTGCATTCTGTGCATTGTTAATGTATAAGTAATATTATGCTTCTGAAGTGTTTCTTATTCATAACCATTTTTCAACAGCACATTTTTGCTGAGTACAACAAGCAAACTGGCACGACTGTGGAACAGGCAGTGATTGGCTTTTTAAAGATTGTCTACAAATGGCCCACATTTGGCTGTGCCTTTTTTGACGTGAAAGTAAGCAATTTGAGTCTACAGCACAATATTTTTGCTAATATTACTTAAAAAAAAAAGTTTATAAAATGATTCTTGATATTACAGCAAACATCAGAGCCCAATTTCCCTGACATTGTGAGAATTGCCATTAGCAAACAGGGCGTCACTGTCATTCACCCCAAAACAAAGGTATCATCAATTGATAACTCTTTTTGAACAAGCTTTTTTGTCTCACTTTAACTGCTTATCATGTGTTTCCCTGTGCAACATTTGTATAACACCTCAGATGAGTGTTCCTGTAAGCTTGAATGTAAAATTACAATGTCTACTTAAAATATGAATCATGTACTGTATCGTAACTCTTACACTGTTTTAAGGACATTCTGGCAGTGCATCCATATAACAAAATTGCAAACTGGTGCAGTGGAAGCACATACTTCCACATGACTGTAGGAAACCTTGTCAGAGGGAACAAAATCCTGTGTGAAACTTCCCTGGTAAGTGACACAGATGTGGCTTTTTCCAGTCTTCAGTGTCACATGATACTTCAAAACTGTTTCTATTATGCTGATTTGGTGCTCAAGAAACGTTTCTTATTATTATCAATGTTTTTGTTTGCTTAATATTTTTGTGGAAACCGTGATACACTACAATTTAAAAGTGTGAGGTAAGTAAGATTAAAGTAGAAGAAAAAAAGAAAAATGATTTAGCAGCAAAACCTGTTTACAATATTTAATCAGCACATTAGAATGATTTCTGAAGCATCATGTGACACTGGAGACTGTAGTAATGGTGACTGATAATTAAAATAGAAATTGTTATAAAAATGTAATTTTTATATTGTTATAAAAATTTCTATAAAAATTGAGAAATTTAATTGTAACAATATACAGTACCAGTAGTGTGTTTGTGTGTGTGTGTTATATATATATTATTATTATATAATGTTATATATATATATAATTTAATATATTTTATATATATATATATATATATATATATATATATATATATACAATAGAAGATTTTTGCCATTTGAAGTATCATTTTTCAGATCTTAAAATAATAGAATTTTATCCTGTTTTTATAAGGGCTATAAAATTGATGACCTGCTGACTTCCTACGTCAACATGTATCTTAATGAGAAGAGAGGACAAAGACGGAGTCAACACTTTGACTAAAAATAACAGACCAGCAATGACTTTACTGTGCCTTTCTTTTAAAGACACATTCACATATACAAACACACATTCACATATAAAAACACAACCAATGGGAAATGTTCAAAATAACATGAATTTATCAAACTAAATAATGGTGTGGATTTATTGTTCAATGTGATATACTATATATACTGCAAAATGGGATGCCAACTGTTGTGATAAAATTTAAAGCTGTTTTTCCTCAATATGTTGCCAGAATGTGAAGACTGTAATTTCAGTCAGATTACTGGTTGACTAATATTAAATGATATAAATGAGTCATTACAGTCAGTGGATCATATTATTGGTGCATTTAAGTGAAATTGCCAAATAAATGACTATGAGGTGTAACTCGCAGCATTGTACATTGTGATCATTTGCCATAGAGCTAAATGTTTTCTGCGTGTTTTCAAAAATGGAATTCCATAAGCCTTATGCTTATGTTGTTTTGTCCAGTTTAAAAGCAAACCATTTTAGCTCTTGAATCTGACAGAAGATGGGTTTTTCTCTCGTTAACAATCATGTTACACTGTGCTTTGCCCCCAGGGCAACAAAGTCTCGAGGGGCAGCATATAATGAGGCTTGAAGACATTCCAATTAAGACTCACAAGTATTGGCACTGTATTATTTAGCCTATTCTGGTAAAATAGTGGGATAGTGGGCTCATTCAGTAAAGCGAACTATATTAGCATATCATTGAAGACGGGCCCAGACAGAAGAAAAAGATATTATGAATGTCCTACACAGCTGTGATGTTCCAGAATGAAAGACAGATTATAGCTCTTGCTGTTCGCTCGGGGCTCCACATCTGTCTGAGGATCACGTGCCCTTATTTTTGTCCTCTGCTGCTCCAATGTATGATGCCCCAACAATCCACAGCAGGGACCCAAGAAACAAGGACCCCAGTCTGTTATTCTCTGTCCTGCTCGCCCTTGTGATTTCAACTCAGATTTCTTCTCACTCATTCTCTGAGTTCCAAGGGGCCTCATCTGTCTGGCTTTCAACAGTCTACAATGGATAATCTCTAGTCTTTATTCATAAACGGCCCCATTAAATGCTCAGTTCATCTTCTGTTTATTGATATGGTTGAAGGAGGGGGGTTTCGGAGTGGCGGGGGGGGTTTGTAACGTAAAGGCACGCTAGTCCCCGTTGCTATGATCCCCCACCGGCTCCACATTGCGAGCAAGGCATGCCATTATTTTCCCCCTGTCGAAATGTGCCGCTTCTTCTGACTCGGGTTATTGTGGAGCGCACAAGTGGCCCTCAGAAGAAAACAGCATTGCAAAGAAAGACTGAGGTCAAGGGTCACATTAGAGCCTTCCCATCGCGAACCGCGTTTTTTGTGATCAAATTTGTTGGCGACACAAAAAGAGCCACAGTATCGTATCTCAAACACAGCTCAGCCTGAGAAAGTAGTCTCTCGACTCCACTGCCGCGCAACAGAAGCTCTCGCGTAAGAAAGCACAGGCAGCAGAACTCCCTCTCCTCTGCTCTGCTCAACTCCTTCACTACTGCACAGGCTGTTGAGGGATCAACGCTCTGGTGAGTCTCTCATTGACTTCATTTACTTTCTCTCAGTGTCTGCTGTCTGGCTCAATTGAAACTTGTTTGCATTTTTAATTGTTTATATTTGTACAGAAACATTAGAATGGCCATATTTTGTTTTCCTAGTTTAAGTGCAAGCCATTTCATCTATTTATTTTATGTACTTTTATTTTTGATTGAAATGTTTTTTATATATTTTTGAAATAAAATGACTGCATTGTTTACCTAGTTTACATGCATGTCATTTAAACCATTTTTATGCACTTTTTTTCTATACTGTTTTTATTCAAAGTGATGCCATTTAAACTATTATTTTTTATGTACTTGTCTAGGCTTTTCTGCAAAACGTAAAGCAACTATGTAACAAAACATAAATTTTTTTTAATGATCATTTTGTGTTTTACTAGTTTATGTGCATGTCATTTTAACTATGTACTTATTATTGCATATATATTTTATGAGGTGAGTTTACTGGTTAGAGGAGAAAGTCTTTAAAAGGTCATTTTAGAACTGCATTATAAAGTAAAAGGTTTAGGATTAGCTGGCCAAGATTTGCTTTGCTTGAATGAGCAAGTCAAAATCACTTCAGGGAATCAGATATAAAAAATGTAATAAATGTACATTTTGCTCTGCGTTTGTTTTCATGTGGTCATATTTTATATATTTGTGTATTAATGTAAAAAAAAGAGAGAAGAGTTTCCTATGGCTGTGTTTTACTTTAAATTCTGGAAGCATGTAGATTATCGCTGAGCTGCAGTTCAGCTTTGGTTAATCTGCAGTGTGCCTCACGCCTGTGATTACTTCTGCTTCTTTTGTGTGATGTGGTATAGGAGCATTAGTGTCACATTGCAACCCAAGTTTGACCCCCACTTATTTCTTACACAAAAGTGATTTTGTATTGTTGCCAGCCTGTGGAGAAGCCTTGTTCTTCAAGACTTTCGGGTTTGGAGCATGTTTTCCAAGTCGACCACGGAACACTTGGACTGGTGCTGCTGGATTATAGTTTTTCATTTGAAATTCTCATATATTGTCAGAGTAAATGTGTATTTCCTGGACCACATGGTAGAGTTTCATACCACACACCAGAGAACCACCAGAACCTTTTATTAACATCTGGATTTCTCAATCGCTACTTTTTGTCTCTAAGCAGAGTTCAGGACAGCTTTTTGTTTTGTAGTTCTCCATTTTTATCTGTTTAAATTACTGGAGGGTTAGGCATTTTCTGGGACTTGAAGATTTTCCTCCCCCTCTGTTACAAATCCTGCAGCATTTCCTATGGCAGGATCTTGAGACACTCCTTTGTACACACCCACTTTGTGTTTGTCTGTACACTCTTAAAAATAAAGGTGCTTCAAAAGGTTCTTCAAGCGATGCCATAGAAGAACCATTTTGGTTCCACAAAGAACCATTCAGTCCAAGGTTCTTTAAAGAACCATCTCTTTCTTACCTTTTTATAATCTGAAGAACCTTCTTTCACCACAAAGAACCTTTTGTGAAACAGAAAGCTTCTTCAGATGTTAAAGGTTCTTTATGGAACCATTTAGACAAAAAGGTTCTTCTATGGCATCGTGAAGCACCTTTATTTTAGTGTTCTGAAAATATTGATGAAGAGTCTCCTTATTTTTCCAACAAGAGGATAATGTGAAATGTTTTTGTAGCATATTTTAGTCATAAAGAAAGACTCTTAGCGCTTAATACAAATGAAAAATTATTATTTATTTTTTTACATCTTTCAGAGTAAGAGTATTCCAAATACTCTTATTCAAAATCGAAGTATTCCAAAGGGTGCATTTGGACTATCTGACAAATAAGAAAGAAAGTCATATTTTCTTACTTATTCCTTGAATACATGTGAGTTTATTTAAAACAAATCTAAATGTATTCTTTAGTATTTATTTATTTATTTTTACAAATTATGATTTATTAATTTATAAATATCATTACATTTTGTGGGAGTTGCACCACATGACATTGAAACCTGAACTACCCTGGGGTCCTCTCTTTTTTTTTTCTTTTTCTTTCATGTTCATGCTTATTTCTGCATGTTAGTTGCACCACATTAATATTATTTGGCAGACAGGTGTTTTTATTTCATATTATTAAGTAGTGAAGCAGTTTTATTGAAGTATTAATCATTGTTTTTTAAATGTTTTTAAAGATTATGGCAAAATATTTCATATATTCATATATTATTCATAGTTATAAATTGTATGTCCCCCAATTAATTTTAATTACGAAATAGAAAACAT
>NW_015505310.1:2065236-2096042 GCF_001515645.1 Sinocyclocheilus grahami | reverse complement strand
TATATATATATATATATATATATATATATATATATAATTTTTCATTTTATTGTATTTTGTAATCCTGACAATACATCGTCACTGAAATCATTTCGAAATATATTGAAATGACAACCTTCTATTATGCAATATCCATAATGATATTTCAAAAATATCACAAATATTAAAAAAACTCCATTCTGTCAGCTACAGCTCTAGTAGTAACCGGTGAACTTCTCCCCTGATTTGAACCTTTCTTAAAAAGGTCTTCAGCTTATCCCTGCAGATGCTTCATTCGGCCTGATTATTAATAGTGCAACTGTTATTGGATGGCGGGCTCGAATGAATGCCTCTTCCAAACAGAGTTTGCTCACTGAATCTGAGGCAGGCTGCCCTGTGCTGCGCACACGCCAATGATTTGACAAAGCAGAATGCCACGAGGACAGCTGGCTCAGACTGTAAGCAGATAGCCAGGAGTGGCCACCGGATGCACCAGCACCTTCATGCAGCGTAGCGTGTGTGGAGGTGCGATGAGTGTGTAGTCAACTGCTCCACAGGGACATCTGCTCAGACTCCTGAGACACACAAATATCTGAATTACTGCCAAACACCGAGACAACTGTAACACTCCCTCACTACTCAAAGTGCGCAGAGAGGAAAACATTTACTGCTGCTGGAATAAAAAGTGTTACTTGGTGTATCACTGCTGCGTCCTTTGCTCCTTTTTTGTAAACATGTTTTGACAACGGTCAACTTTGGAAGCATATTCCCAAAAGCAGGTGCAATCTTTCTGTTGATTTTTTTTATAACATCTTTTTGGGTTCTATCAAATTAACTTGAATGCAGCATAGATTGGTCTGGATATGTAATGGAAGTGTGTGCCAAACATGGACATTTTTGTTGGTCTATCAATTTTATAATGTGTTTTTACACATTTTTATTATTTTTAGCTTTAAATTATGCAGTCTGTTTAGGGGACCAGCTCTCTAGGGGCACCATATCATACATACATACATGCTTAATGTTTCAGTGGAACCTGTATATATATATAGTTTTTACTGTCATGCCTATCAATTTAATCCATCCTAAAACCATCATACAATTGTATTTCTTAAAAACTGTGTGTGTGTGTGTGTGTGTGTGTGTGTGTGTGTTATGTGTGTTTCAATGTCATGTGGACCCTGGACCACAAAACCAGTCATAAGGGTTTTTTAAATGAATAAGTAAGCTTTCCATTGATGTATGGTTTGTTAGGATAGGACAATATTTGGCTGAGATACAACTATTTGAAAATCTGGAACCTGAGGGTGCAAAAAAAATCTAAATATTGAAAAAAAGCTTTTAAAGTTGTCAACGTTAAGTTCTTAGCAATGCATATTACTAATCAAAAATTAAGTTTTGATATACGTGACCCTGGAGCACAAAACCAGTCTTAAGTCACTTGGTTATATTTGTAGCAATAGCCAAAAAAACATTGTATATGTCAAAATTATTGATTTTTCTTTTATGCCAAAAATCATTAGGATATTGAGTAAAGATCATGTTCCATGAAGATATTTTGTACATTTCCTACCGTAAATATATCAAAACTTAACTTTTGACTAGTAATATGCATTGCTAAGGACTTCATTTGGACAACTTTAAAGGCGATTTTCTCAATATTTAAACAATTTTTTGCACCCTCAGATTCCAGATTTTCAAATAGTTGCATCTAGGCCAAATATTGCCTTATCCTAACAAATAAAATGTTTTGAAAAATTGACCCTTATGACTGGTTTTGTGGTCTAGGGGCACATATTTACGGTAGGAAATTCACAAAATATCTTCATGGAACATGATCTTTACTTAATATCCTAATGATGTTTGGCATAAAAGAAAAATCTATAATTTTTACCCATGCAATGTATTTTTGGCTATTGCTAAAAATATACCCGTGCTACTTATGACTGGTTTTGTGGTCCAGGGTCTCACACACATATGTGTGTGTGTGTGTGTATATGGTTTTACATGTATTAATTGAATATTTACATAAATTCAAAAATAACATGGATAGAATTATTTTATATTAGCATTTATATTATCAGTTAAATTTAAATTAATTTAAACAATTAATAAAAATGTTTTTCTTTTCCTCTGTTTGCAGTTACAAAAATGGAGTCACCCCTGACAGAACTTCCCACCTTGCTGTCCAATCAATCCATGGAGAGCTGTCCACCTGTGGACAATACAGTGGAGAACATGATCTTTGGATTCTACTACATCATAGTTTTCCTCCTGGCGCTGAACGGCAATAGCCTCGCCCTGTGGATCTTCGCCCGCCAGAGAGGCAACTCTTCTCCAGCCAACGTCTTCCTGCTTCATCTCGCTGTGGCCGACATGTTTTACGTTTTCGTTTTACCCCTCAGAGCCACTTATCATTTAACCGGGGGACACTGGCCATTTGGTGAAATCCCCTGCCGTCTCGCAGGCTTCTTCTTTTATGTCAACATGTACGCCAGCTTGTACTTCCTGGCCTGTGTTGCAGGCGATAGATACCTTGCTGTAGTACACGCCGTACGTTCCCTTAAGGTCAGGCGCCCTCGCAACGCTCACATAGCCAGTTTTGCACTATGGGCTTTGGTGATAGTGTCTATGGCGCCCCTACTGGTCACCAAGCAGACTGCAGAAGTCAATAGCTCTACTGTATGCTTGCAGCTGTACAGAGAAAAGGTTTCACGGCGTGCTCTCATCTCTCTCGTCGTAGCCTTCACACCACCTTTTATTGCCACACTGTCTTGCTACCTGCTGATAGTGAACAGTCTGCGGAAAGGTTCAAGGCTGGAGCCGGCACTGAAACTCCGAGCTCTCCGCACCATTGGTCTGGTCATGCTCATCTACATAGTGTGTTTTTTGCCCTATCACTTAAGCCGTGCAACCTTCATCCTGGGTTACTCACACCCAGACCTATCCTGCCAAATCAAAAGAGGACTAGCCCTGGCTAACCGGCTTACTTCCTCTCTAACCTGCCTGAATGGGGCTTTGGATCCCCTGGTCTATCTGTTTGCGGCTGAGAAGTTCAGGGGAAGCGTTCGCAGGATTTTCTGCAGAGACAAGTCGGGGGGGTCCGGCGCTACAAGCGGGGACCTGAAAGGCACACATGAGAGCTCTCTGAGCGCAAAGTCTGAGTTCTGAGAAAGCACTTAAAATCGTACAGATGGTATGAATATTTTTCATTGGTTTTAGTGATTCGGCCTACACTTTCTGATAGTGTAGGGTCAGGTAAAGATCAGAAAGCCTTATGAAAACAACCATGTGATTTGGACATATTAAAACAACTGTATGTAAGTTTAAAGATCAGTTTCAAAATCAATTTGATGGTACACTGATTTCTAATAAGGTGAATGGCTTCTGTTTTTTTCCCATAACGTCTGTTAGGAGTATATAAGTTTGGTGAGTGGGTACGAAGGCCGGTGTTCTGTCGATTTGTGCTACCCTGTCAGATTTTGCTACCTCCCATTAAAACAGTAGGTAGTACAATTCGTCAACGATAAATGCTACCTGTCAAATTATGGTTTATTAATTTCTACACTTACCACAACCCTAATCCTGCCCTTACAGTAATGCAAATACAGTAATTATGTGTTATATTCGTGGTTGTGGCTAGAAGGGATACGGCTACCGGAAACCAACAATAAAAAAAAATTCTACCTATTAGATTGTGTTTTATTAAAGTCTACACCTACCCCAACCTTAAACCTACCCTTACAGAAATGCAGATACATTAAATATTGTTATTCAGCATGAGAAAAAGGACGCAATATTGATGTGCGCAAACGCAGTAAACCCTGGTAGGAAAATCTGACGGGTAGGATAAAATGTCAGGACACCGGATTGCCTTATAAATGCATTATTAATCACTTTTTATTGCCAATGTGTAAACGGCTTGTAACTACACTTAAAAGACGTTCCCCGACTTCCTAGGCTGTCTATAAAAGCCTGTGGATTGATTTTTATGTAAAGGTCCCAGGACCTTTTTTACCAGAAATTAAAAGAATGTGACATTTACGAGCGCTCCCTAAATTTTTTTTTTCCGTGACACATTAAAAAAAGGCTTATCTGTACTGTAATGTCAATGTGTCATACAAAAAAGGGATTACTTCAAGCTAGTCTAAGTCTATAGTCTCGCTGTTATTTATGTTGCGTAGGTATTCATTTTGTTATTGAGAGGAAAGGCAAAGCGCTCACCACATTAACGTTACATATTAATCGCAACGTCGCTCTCAGTTCGCTTAACAGCTGTACCGGTGAAGGTTTCCGAATTCTACATGCAGCCTCTTTAACTGTAGGGGCGCCAAAGTTGCAAAAATACACCAAACTACATACAGTTGCTTTAAAGTGAAAGTTGTTCGGGACGGTATACCTTCAAGTGGCTGTTGCATATATCAGTCAGTTGCCAGAACGCAGTGGTCGGGTACTAAAGACTCCATCAAGGATCAAGAAGGCATAAATTGTGTATAAAACTCTGTGCTGCCTTTTAAAAATTAATGTTGTGTTTTTATTAGCATATTACCTGTTTGCTAATGACATGCTCTGACTTTGTAAACTTTGTGAGCACTTCCTTAGTGCACATTCTTAATGAAATCAGTGAGAAACTAATGTATTTCATACTTGGTGTCAAAACTACACATATAATCATTTTTAACGTCCCCAGGGGGATTTTCTCAGCAGCAGTTTTAACATTAAGTGACATTACATCTGACGCACAGATGCCATTGGCACATGCCACTATGCTCAGTGACACTTCCGGTGTACTTTCTATATATATGAATAGAGTTTCTTGTTACACAGTTACAATAATAAACAGAATTACATTTAATTTATATATAATTATTACATTACTATATAAGAACAGACACAGTCTTTATAGATTGGACAGCGCAAGTACTTCTATCATTTAAGCGGGTAGAACACAAGTCATCATGGCAGTTATTTGAGATTTGACTTACTAGTCACATGGAGCGCAGCGTCCTGGAGATGTTGTCCGACATGAGCTGTGCTCCGACTCTGCTGGGATGCAGACCATCAGCGCGAAACAGCCTAGGACGCTCCCAGAAAAGATTCCAGTTATTAACAAAGAGCAGTTTCTGTTCTTTACACCATGACAATAACCATTCATTTAAAGCAAAAAGCCTACTGAACTTTTCGTGTCCTCGTCGATACGTGGGAAGCGGTCCTGACACGATGATGATAATCTGGCACTGGCCAATGTTAAATTTATACTGACACCTATCCGACGTGCACGCAGCGTCATACAAAAATAAAGGATTACAGTAACGGATGCAAGTGTTAATGCGGTATTCGTAGTAATCCATGATAATTTTTTTCCCGTGTGTATCCTAGAATGGGAAGTATGCGTGATCACCCACATACTGTACAATAGCACTGGTAGGCTATTGCACAACATTCAGTGTCATCTGCCACTCAAATACAGATGTGCCACACACTGACGTCATATTTGAAAAACATATAATAAACTTGTAAATACGTTTAATGGACATTTATTTAAAAATCACTAAATCCAGCTTTTTATTTAGGATTTTTGTGTTACAATTACAGCTGCTCAACTCATCTGCCAGTCACAACTGGAGGCAACATACTGCTACATGATCGTGACAATGTCAGTGACATTGGCACATGTCACAAGTTTTACTGACACATGCCACTGAAAACCGGCTGTCCAAATGACACAACTGAACTGTCCGATTTTCATTGGCATGTGTCACTAAAACTTGTGACACATGCCACTGTCCACTGACACATGCCACTGAAAACCGGAAGTGTCACTGAGCATAGTGGCATGTGCCAATGGCATCTGTGCATCAGATGTCATGTCACTTAATGTTAAAACTGCCTCTCGATTTTCTGGCTATAGCACTATCAAGCTTTGGTAAGGATGTGTGAAGGTTAACAAACCAGTGTGAAGTCAAAATGAATAGGCCTACTACTTTGTTACATTCCTTGACGGCTATTTGTTGTTAAGACTATTTAGATGCATGTGCACTTCACACTATGTGCTAGTCAATTAATATTCTTAATGTACCTTTTATAGTTTAAGGTATATAAGTACAGATTTTTTTGTTGGCATAAAATACTGGTTTTGTTTTCACATGTTCAAGTGAAATTGATATGTATCATTATTTATATTATTTGAATTACTGTAACCAGCTTTTATAAATATATTTTATTTTTGGTGTCGTCATACATATTTCATAATTTTTTTCTGTATTTCTCTAGTAAAATCCATCGATGAGTCAATTTGTTAATGCATTTAAATCAGCTGAATAAATGCAAATAAATTTAACCTGAAATGGTTATTTGTGGGGTTTTTTCCCTTTAGGCATCAGATGTATTTTGGTGATTGCAATTATAATATACCCCCTATTCTCATTACCACCAAAGTGACAGAGAACTTTGTCACATCTCATACAGCTTTTAGTCTTCATAACACTTGAATTTTTTTGAGTATCATCTCATGTGACATCTGCTAATGACAATAGGCAGAATCTTGTGAAAACGTACGTTATCTACAGAATGCATCGCGCACTCTCTGTCCCACCACACTGTGGCTGTCACTGCTGAGCTCTTATTCAGCAGAGCATAACCGGTTTCTTTAAGGCTGTGTGCATGCAAGAAAGACGCAAGATGGAAACCACCAGGCTAAAGTGACTGTGGCACTATTCAGGTTCTCTTTCACATCATGTGACTCAAACTGTGAGCTGTCAGCAGATTATTTTCTCTCTCTCTCTGTCTGACTCTCTGTCTTTGCTTCTCTTTCCTCATATTTGTGCAAGGCTTCCTGTCCATTAACGTAAGGGGAGGGGGGTGTAATGTGTGTGTAGTGTAGTGTATAGCACTCAGGGTTACTCTAGAGTACTTATCATTACAATCAGAAAAGAAAACAAAACATTTACAAATGAAATATCTGATTTGAACATCTTTTTTTAAGAGGTTTAGCAGAAAGTTTGGTATGATAACAAAACACAAATTAAACATGAAACATTTCATTTGAACATTTTATTTTTTCAAAACAAGTGTGGCAGAAAGTTTCGAACAAAACAAACTACGAACATTTCATTTCACTATTTCCTTTCAAAAACAAGTTTAGCAGTAAGTTTACACTGCTCTTTTCCATTCAGTGAGAAATTAGAAGGTGACCAGGGGTTGTCAAACTCCAAAAATGTCAAAATGCACCAGAAAAGTGGGCCATATGAAAGTGGGTCTTCTGAGGCTAAAGTATGCAATAGCTTTGCAAGAGCAAAAAACCTAAACTTAAGATGCTATTCACTGATAATCTATCCCCCATGCAGTTCTCAAACCTCATTCATGTTTATGTATATTCAAACATGCCACATCAAACCCAGATTTAAGTCTATGATGCCATGTTTTTTTCTTTTCTTTTCTCATGTGTCTCACATTTGCATGGAAAAGAGCAGTGTGAACATCTTACTTAACATCTCCTTTTGTGTTTGATGACTAAATTATGATAGAATTTAAATTGTGGATACATCTTGAGTTACTGTACAAGGTCGGGAAAAACGGGCAAAGGTTGTACCTTTAGGGGCACAACAGCATGATTCTGAGGAAGTACCCTTAAAAAGACAGCTTTGTACCTTTTTTTTTTCCTGAGAGTGTATTACCGTATTCAGCGTACACCTGCATTAAAAGGGAACTTTCTCCATCACGTCATATTTAATGAACTTTCATATTCTTGTACCATCAACGCACATCTAATATAAACGCAAATGCTGATGCATAACTGAAGATGTTACAAGTGTGCTCCAAAAGTCACTTCCCATTCAGGACCAGTGGTTTTGTCAAAAAGATAAATTCATAATCTCTCAACAGAGACTTTCACACTGTAAATGTTTATCTACATTTCTCTACTTTGCCTAATGGCCATTAAGTAGACACTTGCATTAGTTGTCCTCTTCATAGTTTTGGTTAGCAGGGTTAATCATTGATGTTGTATGAAAGAACGTACTGAAAACTACCACATGCACCTTTTTCATCTCTTTTGTGGTGGAAAAAAAAGGTGTTGGGGCCGTGTGAACAAGCCTGCTGTTCGGCCTCCTCTCTTGCTCACTCTCTGTGAGTTTTCAAACTCTGTGTGCACAGAATGAGGAAGTTCACCCTTGTGTTTGTGGCTGCTTCCTTTTTGCAGCTTTCGCCCCTCTAACAGGAAGAGAGAGAAACAGCGAGCCTACAGAGCAGGAGCGGCTATCAGTTCTAACAACGCCATGAAACAAACCGTGAGACTCTGAAGGTGGCCTCATGTTGATCTGCTCTTGAAAACTTGCCGGGGACAAAATAACCTGGGTGTCTTCAGACTGAGGAAGGGAATAGTCTTTGGAAAGGATGTTTTCTCACCAGCCATGGTACCATGGCAATATCACTCGGTCCACAGCAGAGGACCTCCTCTCCAAAGCAGGCAAGGATGGGAGCTTCCTCCTGCGGGGCAGCGAATCCGTACAGGGAGCTTATGCCCTCTGTGTTCTGTGAGTATTGCTGCTGTTCATCTCAGGTGAAGGGGCACATATGCTGGCACTAATATTAAAGACAACATTTTCAGATCTTTAAGTGTGTTCGAGTAGGTATGCAGTTTAAATTTGCAGTGTGTTGGATGATTTGCATTGAGTCAGTCATAAATGCATCATATAAAACATGCTCGATTTTCCAGAGTTGGCTATAAAACCTTATTTGGGTCAAATATATATAAGCATGATGGTTTTTGAAATCACATATTTTAGAAATAGCTCCCTTCTTCCTAATTTGGGTGCATATTGTCAAATTAATTACCAGGTAAAATGTTACTACATAAACTCTTTCCAAAAACTCTATTATTGTTGTTGGTATCAATAAACAAAACAGAGGCCTATTTGTTTGCAAACTGACCTCAGTTTCCTTGTATGTGAGTTCAGGTGAAGTGTTTGCAAATGTTTCTTTAAATTATGCAATAAAAAAAAAAGTTTGAGTTTATGTCCAGTGTAATTCCTTGTACAGTGATATATTAACAAACTGTGTTGACTGAGACTGGAAGGAAGTTGGTAAGGGGTTTCCCATAATTGCTGCTTTCTGCAAAATGGCCCGTTTCACTGTTTATGTTCACTTCCGATATATATATATGATATGTCATGCTTGTGTAATTTATGTTGCAGTTATGCAAATTCATATTTTGACCTTCTCATTCCTTTGCAGCTACCAAAACTGTGTGTATACCTACAGAATATTACCAAACGAGGATAAACAACTATCAGTCCAGGTAAGAAATTCTCCATTTTGTACCTGGTAGAAGTTGCTGACATCTGGTGTTTCATTGGCTTGAAGCGTCCTGCAATAGCTCTGCTTTCATACTCGTGCAGACAGGTGTTGCGTGCGCTGGAAGACTATTCTGAGCACTGAGGAACTACTGCTTGTGACGTCAAGTGTTCGAAAGTTGCCAGAATTGTGTGTTTAGTTGTTTTAGTGAATATATAAAGCTTTTATGGTGCCCCTGAAAAGTATTTTGAGACCTTTGGAAGCATAAATCACAATTAGAATAATGCAATTTCATTCATTGGGTACAAAATATCAAGCCAAGTGGCATCTGCAAATATCTAGAGATTTTCTCAAATCTAAGTTCACGTTTAACCCATCGTTCTGCTCAATTTTACACCAAGAAACAAGAAAAGTGTGTTTCATTAAAATAAATGCCTAGGTTTTATTGCAATGAAATTCATACGTTTTTTATTTGACTTAAATGTTCAGTATTTTTATTTATTTTTTGGTATTTATTATTAATTTATTTGAATTATTTGAATCTGTCTGCAACACCATTCATTTCCTGGTTGCACTAAAATGGTGGTCAAGTGAAAAAATAATACAATACAACCACAAAGAGCAAAAAGTATACTGCTGGTCACTTGACAAAACACTGTGCATCTTTATGACTAGTTGCATAGAACATCTGGCATCCTACAAGCCATTTACTATCTTGTGCTTGGTAATGAATGCGTGACCTTGTGACAGTTGGCTCTTCGGCTGCCTAGGACTCCCTGAGACCGTTGTGTAGGCGTCTTGTCTGTCAAGCTAGTATCTATTATGTCCACTCCATTAAAGTAAGTATTAGTGACTGTGCAGCTGCAAAACCAATTGGTGGTTATATTCGAGCTGTTATACTCGTGAAATACAAAATAATGAAAGCAAAATGGGTGACCTTTGACTATAATTTGCATTGTTCTCTCTCAGCGTTACATTTCGAAGTAACCTGCACTCAAGGGATGGGGCTAAATTGAAAACTGTAGAGTTGTACAATGCCCTTCAATGTCTTTCTACCACAGTTCTTCCTCTTTCAAGCCTGCGTTGCACCAAGGCTCAGTTTTAAATTATCCATCAGCGTGGGTGTTAAGCAAGCCACAGGGTTCCTCTTGCACCCTGCCTTGAATGGAAAGTTTTTTTTAAAAAAAGTGTCATTATTTAATTAGATTTGATAAATTCAATTTAAATACACCATTTATGCTGACCTTTAAACCGTAGTGAGAACATGGGAGGTTTTCATACTAAGATTACATTTGTCGCTTGTTGTCAGTCGGACATCTTGTGATTGGCCATGCTAAGATGGATGACATGTTTAAATTATTTTGTGCGCAGTGCTAAAAAACGCTGCTATTTTCCCTAACGTTTCTTCCTAGCCAAATATATCACTATGAAGAGACTTTCATGTTACAATTAGGGACTATAAGTTGGATATAATATCAGAGGCATTTTGATTGGTTTACATTTGATTGGGCATTGTACAACTCTACAAAGTATGTACAGTACTATACACAGGTCCATCTAAAAAAATTAGAATATCATGAAAAAGTTCATTTTGTTTGTAACTTATTTCAAAAAGTGAAACTTTCATATAGTCTAGATTCTTTACATGTGAAGTAAAACATTTCAAAAGTGTTTTGTTTTGTTTTAATTTTGATGATTAGAGCTTACAGCTTATGAAAGTAAAAAATCCAGTATCTCAAAATATTAGAATGTTTACATTTGAGTTTCATTAAATTATCATCCCTACAGTATAAATTCCGGGTATCTCTTGTTCTTTGAAACCACAATAATGGGGAAGACTGCTGGCTTGGCAGTGGTCCAGCAGACAATCATTGACACCCTCCACAAAGAGGGTAAGTCACAGAGGGTCATTACTGAAAGGGGTGGCTGTTCAGAGTGCTGTATCAAAGCATATTAAATGCAAAGTTGACTGGAAGGAAGCAATTGGGTAGGAAAAGGTGCACAAGCAACAGGGATGACCGCAAGCTTGAGAATACTGTCAAACAAAGCCGATTCAAACACTTGGGAGAGCTTCACAAGGAGTGGACTGAAGCTGGAGTCAGTGCATCAAGAGTCACCACGCTCAGACGTCTTCAGGAAAAGGGCTACCAAGCCACTTCTGAAACAGAAACAACATCAGAAGCATCTTACGGGCTAAGGAGAAAAAGAACTGGACTGTTGCTCAGTGGTCCAAAGTCCTCTTTTCAGATAAAAGTAAATTTTGCATTTAATTTGGAAATCAAGGTCTGGAGTCTGGAGGAAGACTGGAGAGGCACAGAATCCAACCTGCTTGAAATTAAAACCAAAAAAAACTTTTGAAATGTTTTACTTTACATGTAATGAATCTAGAATATATGAAAGTTTCACTTTTTGAAATGTTACACATTTTTTTACAACTTTTTCACAATATTCCTATTTTTTTTAGATGCACCTGTATGTGCTGAATTTGGATAATGTGTGGTTTTCCACATCAAATACCAATCATTAGATCATTGTTTTTGGTATTTGTTGTTACTATGTATTGGATTGCATATAATTGGGTCAAAACATTTGCTTAGCATCAAGACGTACTGTAAGTCAAATCAGGTGACTAAGAGCTTATACTCCAAAGTTCTTTGAAAACAGTGGCTTATAAAACCTACTTGGCACCAACTGAGCTTTTTTTAAGAGATGCCATGCAAAATGAAGAAATGTAATGTACGGCTATTTGTTTCTGACAAAGGAAGAACAACTAAGAGAGTCACTACTGAGGGTGGTGTGCATGTTTAAGCAAATAAGGAGTTTGTATATCGTAAAAGGCCATACATCTGGTATATCTCGTTCAGTCTTCAGAATAGCAGATCTTTCTTGTTCATCTTGTTGCAGGCATCAGAGGGTGTTCCTATTCGGTTCTTCTCTGTGCTGCCAGATCTGGTGGAGGCGTATTATAAGGAGAACATGGGTCTGGTCACACATCTTCAGTATGCTGTGCAGAAAGAGGAGGAGCCGGAGGAGGAACCAGGTAAGTGAATCACATAAGCTTTGACCATAGGTTCATAGGTTCAAAAATTAAAAATTTTCACTACATATTATATTATTATATTTTTATTAGAAATTATATTATTACACATGATTACAGACAACATTATTTGCATAACACTTTAAGTCAAAGGTTTGATTAAAGAATGAATTCACGGCTTTTTTTTTCATTAATCTTCATAATTTGTTTGACTCCATTGTATGTTTGGATACTATTTCACAGTAAATGTAGGCGTTGAATTTAAATGGTTTCATTCAAGGACACTATTTGTTCAAATCTCCATTTTCACAGAGCCAGTTAGTTTGCCGCCTCAGTTGCCACCGAGGAATATCACAAGTAATGAATGTAAAGACAGCCATAGTGACTCGTCCAGAGGAACCGATAGGGGAACAGAGCTTGCCCGCCCCTCCATCTCAGACACCTACATCCAGCGTTTGCAGCAAATCGACATATCAAAGTACAATAAGATTTCTTACTTTATTCAGTACAATTTCTTGTTAAATACATTATGATTGAATGATTTTTGGCTGATTTAGACTGTTAATTTAGGGTCACTGTAGTGAGTAGCATTGTTCTGGCTTGTTAATGATTTTGATGTTTGATATCCAGTCTACCAGAGGAACATCAGAAGTCCATCCAGGAGTATTTCTGCTCTTCTGTGTGTCTGGATGCAGAGCAGGTGCAGAATGGCAACCCGACTCTGCCCCACTTTAAAAAGCTCACACAGAGTATCTGCAAAAACCTAAACAGGTACAAATATTCTGAAAAATACATCTTGAAACAACCGGAATTCCATTGTGTATTTAATCAACTTTAATTGACATTCCTTCTTTTTTTGTAGTGAAATTGCCCGTACACTTCCGAGTCTTGAGGCACTGCAGAAAGTTTTGGATCAACCGCTGTCTCCTGGAGCGGGGAGGCTAAGGAGTCAGGTCAGTAAGAATGAATCCAACCAGGAAGTGCTGTTCCTGATTTCAAATGTCCACCCTCCTGAAGTGACAGTAGATTCTGTAAGTCTCTGTGGGAAAATATAAAGAATTTACAAGACAAAAATAAATAAATAATTGGAGGTAAGTAAATGCAATTAAAAAAAAATCTGATTTAATGCACAACTGTTTTTTGTGTCAAAACTCACCTTGGTAGTCAGATAGCTTGCAATAATACTTTTTGTAATTCACTTTTTACTGATTTACACAGTTTAGAGGTAAATACTAGATTTCAAAATAAGTTTGATTTGTAGCTGATAAATATTTGAATATTGCATCCAATTTTGAGACACATAGCTCAACCATTAAAGGAGACATATTATGCCCCTTTTTACAATATGTAATATAAGTCTCTGGTGTCCCCAGAATGTGTCTGTGAAGTTTCAGCTCAAAATACACAACAGATCATTAAGAAAATGCCTATTTTGTGTGGAAGCAGAAACACACTGTTTTCTGAGTGCACACATCCGAAGCACACGGACAGAAAGCGGCTGTCCTCATTCACACACAAACAGAAAGTTCTCATTCACACACAAGTTTACGTTAAAAGCACACGAGTTACAAAAACAGTCGGTTATGTCTGTGAAGGTAAACTGCTGGGAAATATTTGAGACACATAGCTCAACCATTAAAGGAGACATATTATGCCCCTTTTTACAATATGTAATATAAGTCTCTGGTGTCCCCAGAATGTGTCTGTGAAGTTTCAGCTCAAAATACACAACAGATCATTAAGAAAATGCCTATTTTGTGTGGAAGCAGAAACACACTGTTTTCTGAGTGCACACATCCGAAGCACACGGACAGAAAGCGGCTGTCCTCATTCACACACAAACAGAAAGTTCTCATTCACACACAAGTTTACGTTAAAAGCACACGAGTTACAAAAACAGTCGGTTATGTCTGTGAAGGTAAACTGCTGGGAAATAAATTGCATGTTTATTTTAGATCTAAATAGTGTTCTGTGCTCGTCTATGCAGACAAAGGCAAAACAGTTAGTATGTTTTGCTCAAACTTTCGGCATTAGAGCTGGTACACCATTGTTTCCTTGGTTGGTAGATGCACCGGGGACCTGAAAACCTGGAAAAGTCAGATTTTCATGATATGTCACCTTTAAGTTACAGACGTTAGGGGAAAAAAAAGTATTACAACACTCTACCATTTCCCCTACAGACATGTAAAGAAATCAAAAAATGAGAAAAGAGAAAGACAATCAAATATATAAAAAAGTGATTTTATTTTATTTTGCCCCAAAGTTCTAAATATATATCTGTTGGTTTTACTTCTTTTTCAGCATTCCGGAGATGCAAATCAGTCTGTGGCTTTCAAACTGGAGCAACTGACAAAGCTTGTATATTCAGTAGAAGACAAGGTATCACTGTTCTTTGTTTATGGATCACAGCAAATATTCCTACTGGAAACTTTATTATAGACTAACATCACATCTTATTTACAGACCAAGAATGCTGTGTTTGAATCTGTGGGATATGATGGAGGGCACAGAAAGTCACTTATTCCTCCTGTGACATTCGAAGTAAGAAAGTCAATTCAACAATATTTATTAAATATAAAGGAATTTAATTATTTAGTAGATTAACACAAGTATATGCAAGAATATATATATATATATATATATATATAGATAGATATATATAGATAGATAGATAGATAGATAGATAGATAGATAGATAGATAGATATATGTATGTATGTATATGTAGGTATGCTGTTTGATCACTGTATGTATTCAAAGTGAAAGTCATAACCTGTTACCTCCTTCCTGCTCCTCGTAATGATGTAATAAAAAACGAAAGCATGGACGTTTTCACTGCTGCTACTTTGCTCTTCAAAACCACATGCAAATTAGAAAGAGTCTAGTTTGCCTATGTGCTAGATAAGCGATGACGTTTGGGTGGGTTGCCTCTGCACACAGTCATAATAGAGAACCTTTGTAACACTATTTTAGGTACAACAGAAATGCTGCACTTCATTTTGCTAATGTGTTTTATTGTCCTTTTCTGTGCTAACAGGTCAAATGTGACTCCCTTGGTATTTCAAACAAAATGTACCTCAAAGTAGATGTGGAAGGCGGGAAGGTTTACTTCAAGAAGTCCAAAGATGGACCTGAGGACAAATATTTTGTGCACAACAAAAGTATGCTGAATGATTTCATCACTAATACAACCACACACAATTAAATTGAATGAGAATGTTTCAATATTGACGAGTCAGCAGGGCTTTATTGCAAAATAAACCTTGATAGGAAGTCTGGAACTCATCCTGAAGGGCTGCGATAATGTGCATTATTTTAACTTATTTTATTATGTAAGACAAAAGAAATCACAGAGAAACAATGGTTTCAAGAGACAGGCACAATTGTCACATATACAGCTTAGTGATGGTCAGTGGTCATAATACAAAATCTGTGATGAACCAATCAGAATCTAGTATTCCTGAGAGCTATGTAACCAAAACGCGTGAAATCACCTATTAACCAATCAATAATGGGAACATGCCGAATTCTTCATTTCAGTCTTGCAGTTGGTGAAGTCACAGAAGATGCACAACAGACTAGTACTGGTGGTAGAGACAGAGAAGGAAAAAACTCAGCGCAAAGACTTTATCTTTGATGACACAAAGGTAACAATCCTACTGCTAATGTTACACTAGCGATGAAAAGTTTTTAGATGGAAGTTTTGTAGGCAGCCACAAAAATGAACAGTGTGAGCCAAAATATACTGTTTCCATATTTGTACGTGTTTTTAATGTGACCTTGTGTGTAACTGTGTATCTCCAAACACATTTTTAGAAAAGAGAAGGCTTCTGCCAGCTTCTACAGCAGATGAAGAACAAGCACTCAGGAAAACCTGAGCCGGATATGATCACCATTTTTGTTGGCACCTGGAACATGGGTAAGATACATTTAGCCTACCTTTAAAGTTATTTAGTCCAAAAAAGCTTCTCAAATTCTCCTCAATTCAGACTATTTTTGGAGCTGAAGCACAAGATAAAACTGCTGTTACACTGTTTTTTTTTCTCACTAGCCTACCTTTGTGAAAAAGAAAAACACTATAGCAAATTTTTTTAAAAGAGTATTTATTACGGAAATAATATACTTTTAAATAATCTAGTTAAATGCTAAATAAATGTAATGTTTTTAGACATTTAATGGCATGTTATGTACAAATAAACCAAATGTATTATAGTTTAAACTTATTTCTGTCAGGACCACTATCGTCAAAGATGATTGACAATTAGCATACAGTTTGGATTGGCGGTATGGTTCTGTTTTGGGCAAGAACTCCCTGCGCATCCATGCAGCCTAGCATGGATGAGAGCAGGGGGAGCAGCGATAACCCTCCCCCCCCCATAATCAGAAGGCTGAATCCTGACTGACAGAGGAGGAGCTGGGGATGGAGGAGGGTAATTAGCTATTGAGCAATGCCAAAACTGCTGATAATACTGAGGGACCTTATATATGAATGCTTAGATAGGTGTCGTATTCCTATAGGTAGATGGGGATCAGCTGAGAGTCAGCTGATGCGAGCTTGACTAACATGACCTGCCAGAACTAACGCTACGCTTGATATTAAATGCAACAACTTTTTTGACCCATATTTTGACCAACTTAAATTGTCTTTGAAATACAGTTGAAGTGTACTATTGAATGTACTGAAATGCATGTATGGTAAACTAAAATACACATTAATTGTGTTCATTTCTATGTTATGTAATATTTTATTTATATAAGTTGCAAGTTAGAACATTTTAAATATATTAACTATAAATGTAATATCAAACAACACACTACAGTTAAAATTATAATCAAGTACTTTACATGTGCTTAAGTGTGTTGTCAACACTTCAAATAAGTGTACTTCTTTAAAGCATGCCAAAATATTATTATTATTATTTAAAATTTACTTGAAAATAATTTAATTTGACATTTTTACAAAGTAGACTTTTTAAAAGTGTACACAAGTGTGTTACAAAAATTAAGTACACTTAAGTGGCCTTTTATTTGATTAATATTGTATTATCTGCAAATACAGGTTTTTTAAAATAAACTACTACACCATTAATAAAGAGTAAGCCTTGTATAATATGCTTCTTCCCCTTATTTTTAAGTTCTGGCATTTGTATGGTATAAAATATGAAGTTTACAGTAACTAGAGATGAAGTGACATGTGAATTTAAGTGAAGTGAATTGTCCATTTAGGAAATGCGAATCCACCACAGAACATCACTTCCTGGTTCCAGTCAAAGGGTCAGGGAAAAACCCACGATGACACAGCCAGTGAAATCCCACATGATATCTATGTGATTGGGACACAGGAGGATCCGCTGGGAGAGAAGGAGTGGATAGAGACAGTTAGGGGAGCCCTTAGAGATATAACCAACATTAGCTTCAAACAAGTAAGTGACACAAAACCCAACATGAAGGCTTTCAGGTGCCTTATGTTGTTTACATATTATGCTAGATCATTCTTTTTTCTCAGTGGAGAAATGCCATGCAATGAATATCTATTTGATGTTAATATGTTGAATGACCAAGCATATAAGCCATATGATGACAGCTGTGTGTTTGGTTTTGAACAGATAGCTACTCAGACACTGTGGAGTATAAGGATTGTGGTTCTAGCCAAGCCGGAACATGAGAACCGCTTCTCTCATGTCTTCTGTGACAGTGTTAAGACTGGCATAGCTAATGCTCTGGGTTTGTTTAAAGTTTCTTTTCCATTAAAAAAAATCATTAGGAATCATAAAGCTAGCCGTGTACTGCTCTTCCTTGTACATAAAAAGCTGATTGTGTGTGTATGTGTGTGTTTATAGGGAATAAAGGAGCAGTGGGGGTGTCTTTTATGTTTAATAGAACCTCCTTTGGGTTTGTCAACAGTCACCTGACCTCAGGAAGCGAAAAGAAGCTGAGGTAAGCCACAACCTAAAAACCTGTTTGTCTGACAAATGAGACATTGACATATAATACACAAGTATAATAAATAAGGATTAACTTATGACTGGACCTTTTCCAGACGAAACCAGAACTTTGTTAGTATTCTGCGTTTTCTGAATCTGGGAGATAAGAAGGTTAATCCTTTTGACATCACACATCGCTTCACACACCTCTTCTGGCTGGGGGATCTGAATTATAGGGTTGACTTACCAGCACAGGTAGGTTCAAATGAATGTGCATCAGCATGTTCTCAAGCAAATTGCATGTTATAAATAAATTGCATGTTTTATTCCCTGTAAATATACTTGAGCATGTTGCAGGTTTGAAATATTTTGCATGTTTTTTTCCCCCCTGTAAATTAATATACTCAAACGTTGCAGGTTTTAAAAATTTAAAAACTTTTTGTATATATCAAAGAGATATATATATATATATATATATTTTAAAAAACGTAGTATTTAATGCCTGTCAAATGCAAACACAAGACAAATGATCTGTTCATAAAAGAAACGGCTATTCTGTTTTCTGCTTTGTATCAGATACTAATAATAAGCCTCTGCAGAGGTCATTTTACAACATGTTTTATCACAAAAGTAATTCATGCTATAAAACAAATGGCTAGATATCAAGTTGACATGTCCTGCAGTGTTTACTGATTCTTTTATAATTATTATGTTTGCTTATATTATGAGCTCGTATAAATGGAAAGACTACATAGAATACTTGTACTTTTACTAATTCGTTTGTCAAACCACAAGACCATTTATAATTCAGAGCAGGCAGTTCCTCTATTAAGACCAGAGCTGTCACATACAGCAGCTCCTGACGTCAACTGACAGGAAAAGACAGAACTTTTGCATAGTTGTTTGCTTTTTGCAGGAAGCTGAGAACATTGTAATGAAGATCAAACAGCAGCAGTATCAGGAACTCTTGGCCAGAGATCAGCTGAACATAGAGAGGGAAGAGGAGAAGGTCTTCTTAGACTACGGTGAGAGCACTTGTGCATGATGTTAGCCTGTTGATTATAATTTCCACTACAAATTTTGACAGATTTTGGTTATTCCACTACAAGGTTACTCAGTGTCCATTCTTAGGAAGTCCTAGCCAAAACTCACACCTTTAGTTGAGCCAATGTTGCTATGTCTGGCCAGTCAAAAAAACCGAGCGGTGCTGAAATTTCCAGAGCCACAGTGCTTACATGTCCACCTATGAATGGCTCACTTAGCATTTCTCTACAAAGTTGGGATGGAATAGGGGAGTATTTTAAGTATTTCAATATCACAAACATCAACTCAGAACCAGCTTTTGAAGTTTAGGACCACATGCTGTTAACTGGAGGTTTACTAACTGTAATCCAAACAATTCTTTGAGGAATTGTATTTATTTATTTGATAGTTTGTATTATCCTTCTTGCCTTTCCAGTGGGGCTAAGCACACTGTCTAAGACCAAATTACTATAAAGGGTACTATCTACCAAAATTAGAAGGAACATACACTAGTTTGGGGTGGGTAAATTTTTTTTAAATGTTTTTGAAATAAGTCTCTTATGCACATAAAGACTGCATTTATTTAATTTTTAAAAATACAGTAAAAACAGTAATATTTAGAAATACTATTACAATTCAAAACAACTGTTTCCTATTTTAATATATTTTAAAATGTAATTTATTCCTGTGATGGTAACGGTGAATTTTCAGCAGCCATTACTCCAGTCTTCAGTATCACAAGATCTCTTGGACCTTTCCCGATCCCATCCCCCTCTCTCGCTCCCACTCGCTTCGTCATATCTCAACTGTCCTATCACGACAAAAAAACACCCAAAAATATCCTACTGACCCCAAATTTTTAAACTACAGAGTAAAAACATGGGTATTTATGGTATATATGCCACAAAGGCATATTATGCCACATTTAATGTAGCTTGTAGCTTGATGTATGTATGCCACTGCACTACTTTTAAATGTTTTTATATGTAAATGTGCTAGATGGATGTCTAGCCACCTACCTCTCTTTTAACATCTTTCAGCATCTTCATTTTCATTTTTGACTTCCCCCCCCATTTTTCCATTCCGCATGTTTTTGTAGTCAAGACCACGTGCAGTCATTTTTAATCCTTGTTTCGTATGTTTTATTTTACAGTGGAGGAGGAGATAACATTTGCCCCCACTTATCGTTTTGAGAGAGACACACGGGAGAGATATGCCTACACTAAAGCTAAAGCCACAGGGGTACAGTGTGAAAGCCATAATCCATGTCAACAACCTTTTTAATTTAGTGACGAAAATTCTCTTTACATAAATATTTGATCTCACAAACAGACAAAATACAACTTGCCTTCATGGTGTGATCGTGTGCTTCGCAAGTCCTACCCTATGGCACATGTGGTTTGCAACTCGTATGGTTAGTTCATTTAATATAAAATGCAATTTCCGGTAAAACATTAACGCAGTTAAAACATCATTACATTAACCAACATTACTCTTTGACATTTCAGGATGCGCTAATGACATCATGACAAGTGACCATTCCCCTGTATTTGCCACATTTGACGTTGGTGTGACTTCTCAGTTTGTCTCAAAAAATGGTATGATCTTGAAAATATTTCACTTTGACAACAGTCCTTCCTTTAGATATAGCACTGTTACATCCTGCCAGCTGTCTTGTGCGGTTATACTATTTTTGTTCTTTACAGATCTCTCAAAGGATGCCCAGGGTGCTATAAAAATCATGAACTGCGTGGCTGATCTTTTGACTAAATCAAAGACCAAGTTCTTCATTGAGTATCACTCAAGCTGCTTGGAGAGTGAGGAGCTATAGCCATTATACTTTCAATTATTACATCATAAATGATCACAAATCATTTGAACCCCCCACTTTGTTTTTTTGTACGAACAAATGAGCTACAGTAAACAGTGAAGTTAAATACTTCCAATTCATTTTCTAGAATTTGTAAAGAGTCCTGAAGGAGAAAACCAAGAGAACACAGAGGGCTCGATAAAAGTACGATTTAGCGGACAAGTTGAGGTAAAAACCTTATTTGATAAAACGTTATACATGTAAAGCTCAGCCACCATGTTTACATTGTCTTTGAAATTGCTTTGCAGCTCACGCCCATCATTGCAGACCCAGAATACCTCCTTGACCAGCACATTCTCATCTGCATTAAATCTACAGACTGTGATGAGTCATATGGTATGTTTACCTAAAATGCGTGAACTTATATGCTTGCCATTTGAGCTGGCTAGTAGCTCCCATTATTGCTCATTGACCACTTTGCAAGCACATCATTTTCTGAATATGGTTCATATTCTGTTTAAAATAGTGATGAGTAGTCAAGGTTAACACTATAACAGAAATCAACTGTTGTTGTTGACTCGGTTACTGTGTTCAAAATCGCTAATTTGTTCACTCGTTCTCCAGTCTGCACAATTGAGTACACTTGGCAGTAGGAGTGAAAAAAATATAACTGACATGTTTACACTGTTCACTAGAACACTGGAGCTGATACTATTTTAATATACTTTCAAACATAATTTATTCTTGTGATCAAAGCTTAATTTTCAGCATCATTACTCCAGTCTTCAGTGTCACATGATCCTTCAGAAATCATTCTAATATGCTTATTTATTATCAATATTGTTTTTTGCTGCTTAATATTTTTTGGAACCTGTGATATTTTCTTCAGGATTCTGTGATGAATAAAAAGTTTTAAAAAAAAGAACAGCATTTATTTATAAAATAAATATTTTGTAATAATATACACTACACTCAATTAATTTTTTAATAATTAAAAGTGATGATAAAGACGTATATTGTGAGAAAATATTTCTATTTTGAATAAATGCTGTTCTTTTAAACTTTTTACTCATTAGAATCAAAGAAAAAAAAGTATCACAGGTTCCAAAAAATAAATCAGCATATTGTTAATAAATCAGAATGGTTTCTGAAGGATAATGTGACACTGAAGACTGGAGTAATGGATTATGAAAAGTCAGCTTTGCATCACATGAATAAATTATATTTTACAGTATAGAAAAAAGAAAACTCTATTGTAATAATATTTCACCACATCACTGTTTTTTTCTATATTTTTGATCAAATAAATGCATCATTGATGAGCAGAATAAATGTCTTTAAAAACATTTAAAATCTTACTGATCCCAAATTTTTTAATGGCAGTGTGTATTAAAAAAAAAGCCACCAAGAATAAACACATAAGTAAGCATACATTGTTGAATGTACTTCTGTATGTAGTATCTTGAACGGTCCTGTCCATGCAGCTGTTCGCGCCTAAAGCAAGAGAAATAATGAAATATGAAAAACCTGGAGTTGAACACCCCTAGTTTAGAACTTTATTAGGAAAACTATATTTATATGCACCTCAACTACTGGGATATTCCTGTAAACATGTAATCAGAATATACGAATGAACTGAACAAATGTTGAATGTCCAGTAAAGATGAAGTTTGTTCAGTCACAGTGAGTATTCCAAATAAGCTGTTAACATGACTCAAAATTCTGATTAATACAGTCATATTCAGATTTCAAGAAACTGGAATATTGACTTAATCTGTTCATTGCATGCGTGTACTTGATGATTACATAATTTAGTTAGCCTTCATAAATGAGCGATAGAAAAGAACCAGTATATGTGTATCCACACTAAACTGCCGAAGCTTACGCATGAAATACAATCGTTGCAGCCCTTTCTTATAAATGGCTCCTGTATTTACACCCCATGTCAATTTGCAGTATGACAATATTCTCATTAGTACTGGAATATTCCTATGCCTGTCAACAATCACGCTGTGCTCTGCCTGTAGGTGAGGGTTGTGTGGCTCTGCGTTCTGCTGAAAACTCTTTCACTGAGTTCTGTATCAAACTCACACATCACGGTGAGCGCACAGGTTGGCTAACAGGTGGCATTCAACTTCCCAAATCTGATGGAAAACAGACAGAGAAGCTGTATGGTGAGTGCACAGTTTGTTTCTGTACAGCAGAGCCAGCTCAAAATTGTGAGATAATGCTTTCCTCCCCAAGTATCCAGGCTGCGTTCCTTTCCTCAAGATTATGTTTCTTTATTCCAGATTTCATCAAAGTCGGCGATGACCCAGGAGCTGGTAAAGGCAAATCAGGAGATAATACCAAAATGTAAAATATTTGAATCTTCCCTCTTTACTTTGACATTCTTCACAAAGCTTAGATTTGATTATGCTTGTTCAAATACATAACTTTGACATTCTTTGACAGGTCTTCTTCAGTCCTCGCCACTGATATTAGTAACCCCAGTTATATGGGTGTAGGCTACAAGAGCAATAACCAGGCAGACAGGAGCCCCGGCAACATTATGTCCCCAAGAACAGGGCTATCCTCAAAAGACATGACGCATGGCAATCTCTCCCCAAAAAAGAGCAGTTATGACCATGCTACATCCAGCCCAACTACAAAGACATCAAACCCTATGTAATTATTAACCATATTTTTAATGTAGAGCAGAGCAGATGCAGATATTTGTAAAATTAATGTGCAAGACGTCCGGTGTCATTTGCTTCCAGTTATTTTTAGCAGTACAAAACAGCTTGATATTGCAAACTAGTATTTCTTATCATATTATTTTAATGTATTGTCGCAATTGTTAACACTGGTTTTGCCATTGTTACTCTTTTAGTTATGTACCTACCGTATAGTGGCTAATGAATTGGAAATCTCACATTCACAGAAAATAGCTTACTTGCAAAATAATGTGGATATATAGATATATTTTTATCTCCTTTATCTCATCAATATGTCCTTTATGTCATCTGATAAATGTTTTTGATTTAGACAAATATAGCAAAGGCCAAACACTTAGTTTAATAACACTGTAACATAATACACAAAATTCAAAATGAATGATTTTTCATATTGTATATTATAATGTTGTCATGCCTAAATTCATTTGTAGCATTCAAAATAATTATTTTAGTTTTTAGTGTTTTATTTTTAATTTATAGTAAAAATAGTATAGAATTGTAATATATTGTCTTTAATTTGTTGTCAGCCTTGACAGAAAAAGCCACAATTTTAATAATATTTTGTATACATTTAATGTTTACACAATTTTCTGTCCGTTTGAATTTTAAAATGTGCTTAAAATCTGTTACTAATACCAATTAAAATATTCTTTTTGATGACTGCTTGTTATAAGAAGAGCTGACAGTTTGCATCTTTTAAAGGGATTATAGATTGATCTTCTAAATTCTATTTTTGTGGTTATTTTTGGTTTTAGACCTGAGGATGGGCAGCCTCCAGAGATGTTTGACAATCCCCTTTATGGCTCAATGAGTTCATCACGAGGAAGTAAGGACTATCTCCCTCCTCCAGATGCTCACTTCTCCTTTCCCAAAACAGACCTTGATGCTGACCGTCAGCACCCTGTTCCGACCCCTCGCTTCCGCTCTTTCACCTGTTCAGAAACCAAACCCCAGCCATCATCAGCCACAAACACCACGAGCAGTGGTCTGCAACCCCAGAACATCACCAAGAAGCCAGTGGTGCCTTCTCGCTCTGAAGGGGGCATGATTGGGCCTAATAGACCTCCGGTGCCTATGAAGTCTCGTCCTGGTCAGCCACAAGAGCTTCAACCAAAGCCCAGAGACTACAGAGACAGCTCTGAGCTTCCATCCAAGCTACGGCAACAAACCAGACAAGGCCAACCCAAAGACGGTACGATAACCACAGTATATTCTCCACATTCCTTCTATGTGGAAAACAGTAGATCAGGGGTCTCAAAACTCGTCCGTCAACTGACAGTGAGCTGCAAGGGCTGTGTGTAAACGGCTCTATTGATTATAATGCTTTGAAATAATGTATATTTGTGAAATATATATTTAAATACCTTTCCCTTCTCTTTCAATTGTAATGTCTGTCCTTAGGGCATCATGAGACACAACAGCCACAACTGAAGATGGGTCGGCCATTAAAATGATTTCCTACTGATGTGTCATGGCAGGAGCTGTCAGCGCTGGCGTGAGCTTCATATCTGATACTTGAGACTCTGTAGTACTGGGCAAAAGACATAAGCTTCTTTATCTCTGAGTACTAAAATGAACACATGTATAAACAATAGCAAGACAAAGAACTTGGATATTGATTTTAAAATGATTAATGTTTTACCATTTGAATGTCACTGCATATAGTCATACATAGAGCAATCATTTCTGTCAGCCTCTGTTTAAACATTTCATGTTGCTTAAAACATTTTTATTAAAGAGAGAGGAGTGAACTGTTGTAATCGTATAATAAAACCAAGTGTTGTACAGTCACTGGTTTCTTATTTGTTGATCTGTAGTCCACCAATAGTTGTTTTTAGAAATCCAAGCAGTCTATCACTTTTCAAAATTACACATTTTCCATTTTTCCCTCTTTCCGTCGTTGTTTTACAATATATGGCATTGCAGAGCTTATATTGTAAATAACAAGGAACAAGTAATCAGTCTTGCTTCTCCGATTCAAATTAGACCAATATACCATGTCACCTATATCACCAAATAAATAAATAAAGTTAGGACTAGTGCTGAAGCAAAAAGAACTACATGACTGTCTTGCAAGGCTACTCGAAGAAGTTTATGCAACTAGTCAGCGAAAGTTAATAATAATTTTGCCCGTGCTTTTTTATTATTTGCCTCCATCTGCTGGTGAAAGGGTAAATGACCAGAGCTTCTGCTATTAAAGGAGGACCACCTTTTTCTTCAACGCGGAAGTAAGCCTATGGGTGAGACTTCCGGTTCATTAGCCGCTATAGGTAAATAACGAGGAATAACAACGTGCAGTAACCGGTAAAACACTTGCACTACAAACCAGTGTGTTCATAATTAAGATAATACATTAAAATAATATGATAAGACACCCCAACTTTCAATATCAAGCAGCAAAACGAACTGTTTTGTTCAGCTAAAAATAGCTGGACGGAGTGGACGCAGATGAGACCGGAAGCCAGACCCATAGAATTTACAAATGGCCGCGCCCATTTTTACAACAAGAAAAAGGTGGATAGGACAACGGGATGTACGTTTGCTAGTAAAGCCGTGGGGACACCGTGAAAGTTAATTTTCTGGCATCATTTAATTATTTAAAAAAATGTTTTATTTAAAAAAATAAAGAATTCATAAGATTTTTTTCGTAAATAAACGTTCCTGTTCCGAATTTGTGAGGCATTTCCCGCGATGCGTACAGATGACGCAGACATTCCTCCACCAATGGGAGCGTTACATCTTCACTTGTTTCGCCAATAGAAGCACGAAGTGAAGAATCCGGCAGCTCTCGTTGATGACGTATGTGATCTGAAGCACTAAACCGCGTGAAAATGGTAAGTGTTATTTAGCAATAACAAACAGTGTTATCCGTTAAAAAATAAACCGTTTTGATGCGACCAAATACATCTGTTTGCAATATTTAAAAAGTATTATTGCTTACTGCACACCGCTGTTGGTGAGGAATTAATAATGGCAGCAGCCTGCTAGCGGCTAGCTAGCTTGTCTAATCGCAAACCATTTTTATTGTTATTCTTTTAATTTCAAATCGACACCGGACATTTTATAATGCCTTGGGATTTCTGTTTTCGAATAGAGTAATTTAGAGCCAGTGTAAACTGCTTTTGGTGTGTACAATTAGACGACTTCGCTCATTGTGTATAACGTTGTAGTGTATTTCACGTCTTAAATCGCATTTTCATATCGTGTGATCAACTTTTGTTCTCATATCAGGCCTTAATTTGAATGTAACATTCAAACATTTAATTCCTCAGCTCTTCTACTCGTTCTTCAAGTCCTTGGTTGGCAAAGATGTTGTGGTTGAGCTCAAGAATGACTTGAGGTAAGCACTTTCCTTTTAATATAGCACATACTTTTAAAATATAGTATGTGCACTGTGTAATTTATGTGGTAACTCATTACATTCTTAATGTCAATTTTGCAGCATTTGTGGAACATTACACTCAGTTGATCAGGTATGGCTGCACATTCCGCGTTATTGAAATATAAGCAAATATTGAGTGAATTTCACTTTAAAATGAAACGTGTTCTCCCTTCACAGTATCTGAACATCAAACTGACAGATATCAGTGTCACTGATCCAGAGAAATATCCGCACATGGTGAGAACCTGTCAAGTGTGTTCTTTGTTCTAGATCAAGATGTGTGCATATTATTTAAACCCCAATCACTGAATAGATTGATAACGAGAAGTAAAACTTAAATAGCAGAAAAGAACACTTGTCTGGTCTGTGCCTAGAACCTCAGCCACTTGAGTCTGTCATGTATGAAATGTCATATTGAGTTTGAATTGATGAACACCTTCAGGAGAACAATTTCTATATATGACTCTTTATTATTTTAGTTGTCGGTGAAGAACTGCTTTATCCGTGGATCAGTAGTGCGATATGTTCAGCTTCCTGCAGATGAAGTGGACACACAGCTGCTACAGGATGCTGCACGCAAAGAAGCTATGCAACAGAAACAATAATGTTTACATTTGAGAATATTTTTTTGTTGGACTGTTCATAAGCATCGTCTGTGGAGTTTTGTAGTTTACATGTTTGGTTTTTTTCCTACCTGAAACTTTTATGTAAAGGGGATTTTTTTTCCCCCTCTAAATATTCATTTACCTCTGTTGTCATGGGGCCCATTACTGAGAGGGAATGACTTTGAGTTAGTAGTGGTTTTGTGCTTTTAATAATGTTTGGAAGGTTCTGTATTGCATCCAAATGACTTTTTAGTTACGTTTTTCGACCTACTAATACAAGAATAAAGTATTTTCTTCCACGGTCTACTTTTTGTTATTGTAGTTCAACCATTGAAACATTTACTGACTGGCTGTGTTCAAATTCACATACCGTCTGAGTAAATACTTATGTTGAATATGTAGATTTTTTATGGGTGTTAAAAAAAGAATGTTTCATATCATGGATCTCCAACCCTGCTCCTAGAGCAGAACTCCCATCCTGCAGAGTTCAGCTTTAACCCCAATCAAACACGCGTAAAACTTGTGGAAGAGCCCAGGGTTATTTGATAATTACGGACCGGTTTGTTGGAGCAGGGTTTGAACTGAAGTCTACAGGAAGGTAGCTCACCAGGCACAAGGTTGGAGACCACTAATATAAAATATACTTTTTGTTTAACAGTTGTAAATTATTTGTTTTTTGTCATATGAATGTAACTTGGATGTCTGATATACGTCATGTGACCAACCAGTGTCACTTGCGTTGCTTCACTTTCCAGTCACAAATCCTCTCTTGTGGCCTCATGCAGTAGTTAAGTGTCCATTGTATGTGCACTTCAGAATCTTGCTGGAGATGACTTTTTAACCACTCCTTTATGAATACTTTGAATTTGGACGTTCCACTTGTCTCACGTACAGTTGTTGGCCTATTAGTGGGGAAGTATCTGATTTTGGATGCAGCCAATTCATATGTTGCACAGATTAAAATGTTTATATACCTGTTAAGACGGTGTGCCAACCCAGTTTCTGGAAATCTACCTGCAGAGTTCAGCTCCAAACCTGATCAAACACAACTGACTCTACTAATTAGGGTGTGAAGGAGCACTTGATAATTACAGACAGCTGTGTTTGATCATGGTTAAAACTGGACTCTGCATGAAGGTAGATCTCCAGGAACAGGGTTGGGCATCCCTGGGTTAAGTAGGAACAGTGTTTATGACTTGTTAAATTGGGGGGGGGGACACTTAAAGTTTTAGTGTTTATTTTTCTTTTTTACAGTGTAGTGGAGTTCTGTAACTATTTTAAATGGTTAGAAGCTATTTGATATTGTGCTTTAAAACAATGGAACATAAGATTTAATTTTTCAATAATTTATTCAAATTATTGATTCACTTGTCTTTATCACTATACAGCTTATTTACAGTGTTTTAAAAGGTGTCCTTAAAAGTACTCCTGGGGCAGTGGATAAGATTATGACATTTCTTGCTATCAACTAGTTTCTATCTAAAACTGTGACGCTTACTCTATTTGACACACACACAAACTGCAACATTTGGCTGTAGCAGAGCATTGCTTCATTTTAACGTTTGTTTAAAAGTTTATTGTATGTAGAAATAATCAAATTTTTTAATGGTCTCAAATTTATACCATTTTAGCATGTTAATGTTATGAACACCTTTTAACAGAGTGCCCAAGGATTTGCTCATTAGCTCACCAATGAACTGGGGACGTTATTGATTTCTGATATACCAGACCGGTTCCAATGGTGCTAGTCTTGTGTTTTCAGGAGAAATACATGAATGAGAGCTTTGACGTGGATGAGTGTTGCTCTGAGCTGCACCATGGCAAAGTAAGTTTAAAGATGGATAAGGAAGTTTGTCAACTATTTAACGTAAAACGCAAGTTTTATGTTCCTTGTCTTGATGGCCTGTTGCTTTGTCAATTAGATGGATGAATGGATTGCCAAGAGTTCTCTAAACTCCGTACTCAAAGAGCTGTTAGATGAAAAGGTAGTGTTTTCTAAATGAAATGGCTGTACATTTATTATTTTATTTTTTACTTAAGTGATCCACCCCCACACACCTCTTGTTTATTTAGATTTCTACTCTGAGGAAAAATCATTGGATACTTGGCCCTGAGGACCTCAATGATACTCTTGTTTATGATTTTGAGATTGAAGAAGCGGCCTGAGATTTGTATTAATACCTGCATGGTGTTGCTTTCACTTGTGAATAAATGTTGCAGGTGAAAGTGTAGTTTTTAAAAATCGCATCAGCTAATAGTAACTTGTAAATAAAGTGTATATGTATATTTACATGGTGTAAAAAAAATGTGTGTGTAGCCTACTTGTGAGGTCCACACTATTAAAAAATATATATATACACTGAACAGCCAGCTTCTTTGGCAATTAATGTTTGTGGCTTACCCTCCTTGTGAAGGGTGTCAATGATTGTCTTGTGGACAACTGTCAGATCAGCAGTCTTCCCCATGCTTGTGTAGCCTAGTGAACCAAACTGAGAGGCCATTTTGAAGGCTCAGGAAACCTTTGCAGGTGTTTTGAGTTGATTAGCTGATTGGCATGTCACCATATTCTAATTTGTTGAGATAGTGAATTGGTGGGTTTTTGTTAAATGTGAGCCAAAATCATCACAATTAAAAGAACCAAAGACTTAAACTACTTCAGTCTGTGTGCATTGAATTTATTTAATACACGAGTTTCACAATTTGAGTTGAATTACTGAAATAAATGAACTTTTCCACGACATTCTAATTTATTGAGATGCACCTGTATATCCTCACTGATATAGTGAGCTTTAGTAGTTTAGAAGCCCTGACTAACATAGTGAAACAAACAGGTGTTTATGTAGGCCTATACCATATTTTAGGGACACATTTGTACTTTGATGTCATATAAACTGGCAAAACCAACATTCAGGGATGTTCTTATTTGTAGAAACAGTATTGCAAGAACATTTTCTGCTAGGGTTAGGTTATAGCTACTATATATATATATATATATATATATATATATATATATATATATGTATATATATATATATA
>NW_015505310.1:2064844-2065214 GCF_001515645.1 Sinocyclocheilus grahami | reverse complement strand
TATATATATGTATATACATATATGTATATATATATATATATATATATGTATATATATATAATGAAAATAGTTTATTGAATGGAAAAACTTATGTAGCAAAGTAAATCTGCAGTGTTGGGGGGAAAGTTACTTTTAAAAATAATGCATTACAATATTGCGTTACTTCCTAAAAAACGAATTACGTTAGTTACTTTTTATGGAAAGTAATTCATTATATTACTTTTGCGTTACTTTTTAAATCTGGGCAGGACTTGCTTGCTTTGTTTTTAAAGTTGCACCCGATTTCTCTGAACATGGGGACAGGAGAGCATTCAGTCAATGGGGGGGGGGGGGGGGGATTGGGCTTATTTTTTTTAAAAAATACAGGAGT
>NW_015505310.1:2062919-2064727 GCF_001515645.1 Sinocyclocheilus grahami | reverse complement strand
TTATTTGAAAAAGTAACTGATATGTTCTTGTAAATTAAAAAGTAATGCGTTACTTTATTAGTTACTTGAAAAAAGTAATCTGATTACTTAACTTGCATTACTTGTAATGCGTAACTCTCAACACTGGTAAATCTGTATATGTGCGAATCAGATTTTGTCTTTACCAGGGGTCACCAAACTTGGTCCTGGAGGGCCGGTGTCCTGCAGAGTTTATCTCCAACCCTAATCACACACACCTGAACCAGCTAATCAAGGTCTTGCTAGGGGTACTTGAAATATCCAGGGCTGCATTTAAAAGCATCGTAAGCTTAAGTACATCGTAGACCCATTGAAACCTATGGAGCTACGATCAACTTGGGCTTAACGATGCTTTTGGGAAATGCAGCCCAGGCAGGTATGTTTAGGCAAGTTGGAGCTAAACTCACTGAGTATGGTGACCCCTGGCCTATATTGTTAGGGGCAGACTTCTGTCCCCACAGAGGAAACTGGAAATGTGGAAATGTATGGTTTAGCAGATCAACAATACTGGCTCAGTATAAAAACAATAAAAAGTCAATGGAAATTCTCCACTATGGTAGAAAAAAAAACATGTTTGTGTTGCACTCTGATCTATATTGTTGCGTTTTTGTGTTATATTGGTTTTGAAAAAGGAAGCAAAAGAATCTCAGACCTGTTCCAGAGTAACGCAACAGGATCTGATACTTTTATGGTCTGTAATGCAGTTTTCTAATCCCTCCTCCCAACCCCTCTGAATTGCTTTTATGTTGCGGACTTGTACTGTATGGCCTTGTGTTGAACTGATTAATAATTTTAGATGGATAATGATGTCTTCAGTTTGTATAACACTATACAGTAGGTACAGTAATGCAGGGGTCACCAGACTCTGTCCTGGAGGGCTGGTGTCTAGTAGTGTTTAGCTCCAACTTGCCTAAACACACCTGCCTGGAAGTTTCAACTATACTGAAACTTCAGGTGTGTTTGATTAGGGTTGGAGCTGAACTCTGTAGGACATTGGCCCTCCAGGGCCGAGTCTGGTGACCCCTGCAGTAATGGTATTATAATGTGCGCACTGTGAGTCTGGGCATTATTTGTGCAGTCAAAATAATTTTGGTCAATGGTTTAAATATCAGCATGTTGAATATATATATATGATTGTCGTGTAGATGGTGCAGTTTGTCACCTGTTGACTATGTGAATTAGTAGTACCTGTATAAAATAAAGCAAATCTCAATAAAAACGCTGTAGCTGAACCATTCTGGGGTGCGTTTCCCAAATGCAACTATGGTCACAAGTTCCGTCCTTACCAATAGAGTTCGATGGAACTTACCACCATAGTTAGCTAACGATGCTTTTGGGAAATGCACCCGTTGTGTTGAACTACTGTGGTTCATTCTTTCTTTGTGATACTCCAGTCCTGTTTAAGGAATTGATACAACAGAGGTATGGAGCTTCCAGTGTTGCTTTTCACTACCCCAGCTTGTGGTGATTTGGTTCCCTGCTTTTTATCTTGACTCTCTAACAATTCTGCTATTGTTGTAACATGCAAGCCTTCCCATAATGCTAAGCTTAATATAACAATTCTGCTATTGTTGTAACGCACAAACCTTCCCATACTGCTAAGCTTAAATATATACATATTTAGTTCAGATGCAAAAGCCTCTAAATGCGGTCTGAAATTGTCTTCTAAATTTAGCATTTTTATCCGGCTCCTATATTTGTTCAGTTATTTCACTTTAATTGCATAGAAAATGACCTACACATTGCCACTATCTCAACAAATTAGAATACTTCATAAGACCAATAAAAAA
>NW_015505310.1:2059108-2062868 GCF_001515645.1 Sinocyclocheilus grahami | reverse complement strand
TAACACTGGACTTCAAGCAACTTGGGCTATGAGCTTCTCCACTCTTCCTCCAGACTCTAGGACCTTGGTTTCCAAATGAAATACAAAACTTGCTCTCATCTGAAAAGAGGACTTTGGGCAACAGTCCAGTTCTTCTTCTCCTTAGCCCAGGAAAGACGCCTCTGATGTTGTCTGTGGTTCAGGAGTGGCTTAACGAGGAATACGACAGCTGTAGCCAAATTCCTTGATACGTCGGTGTGCGGTGGCTCACCGTTTTATGCAAAAGTTTGGGTACCCCTGATAATTATCATAATTTCAATTTATAATCTGCTGTGCTTTCGAAGCTGCAACTTCTTTTGGATATAATTTATACCTTATGGATATAATAACATATTTAAATTCTGAAATAACATTTATTGAATCAACAGAAACAATGCAATGTGAATCATAACAAAAACAGACAGGTGCAAAAATTTGGGCACCCCAATGGAATAATCACATCAGCATTTAGTAGAGCCACCTTTTGCGGAAATAACAGCCTATGGACGCTTCTTATAGCCACTGATAAGTCCCTGAATTCTGACTGCAGGTATTCTGACTATTCTTCCTTGCAAAAATGTCTGCCAGTTTGATGGCTGCCGAGTGTGGACAGCCTGCTTCAAGTCAATCCTTAGATGTTTGATGATATTCAAGTCTGGGGACTGCGATGGCCATTCTAGAACATTGTATCTGTGCCTGTGCATGAATAACTTGGAAGATTTGGAGCAATGCTTTAGGTCATTGTCCTGCTGAAACAACCAACCCCGGCGTAACTTCAACCTCTTGACTGATTCTTGAACATTGTTCTTAAGAATCTGCTGATACTGGGTGGAATCCATGCAACTCTCAACACTGATAAGGTTTCTAATACCTATGCCTGCCACACAGCCCCATGGCATGATGGACCCTACACCAAATCTAACAGTGGGGAGCAGGTTCTTCTTTTCCGCCATGTAAAGTGCCTCTGGTGGTGACCAGATAACTTAGTTTCATCTGTCCACGGCACATTATTCCAAAATAATTCAGGCTTGTCCAGATGAGCCTTTGCATACCTCAAACGAGAAAAGGCTTTTTCTGCGTCACCCTTCCATTGAGCTGTCCCTTGTGCAAAGTGCGCTGGATTGTAGAATGAAGTACAATGACATTATCAGCAGCGAGATGTTCTTGGAACTCTTTGGAGGTGGTCTGTGGTTTGTCTGTGACCATTCTAACCATTCTTCACTGTTGCCTTTCAGATATTTTTTTCAGCCTACCACATCTTTGCTTGACAAGGACTGTTCCCGTTGCCTTCCATTTTCTAATTATATTTCTGACTGTGGGGACAGAGACCTTTAAACCTTTGTGAAAATTTGTGTATCCTTCTCCTAATTCATATTGACAAATTATCCTAGTTTTTAGTTCATTAGGGAGTTATTTTGAGGTTCCCATGTTGCCATTTTTTTCAGTAGAGAATCAAGGAGAAGCACAGCTAGCAATTAGCTACCTTAAATATAATTTCCCATGATGGGTTGCACCTTAGTTTACAGTGTTAAGGTTCACTGAGCCAATCAAATATTGTGTTGTAATTAATCAGCAATAAGAGACTACAGGTATTAAAATCAGCACAATTGAAAGGGTGCCCAAACTTTGCACAGCCTATTTTTTCACATTTGACTTTTTCATACAACACAGTACTACTACACTAAGAATTTCTGTCTGAAAAACATCACATTATGCAGCTTTCTCTAGAAACTGAATGGCATATCACTATAATATTTACTTATAAAGAAAGAGCTAATTATTATGCAGCCTCAGGGGTGCCCAAACTTTTGCATAAAACTGTGTGTGTGTGTGTGTGTGTATGTGTATATATATATATATATATATATACACAGTGCACAGCATAAATGAGTACACCCCCTCTGATTAAATATAAAAGATGTATTTTCTTAATGATCCCTAATATAATTCATAGAAAGATGGAAAAATTTAAATGTATTAAACATTCTTAATAAAAACAGAGAAATACATGCCATTAATATCATATTAAATATAACAGTGACAACTATTTTGGAAGTGTTTGCCTGACCTACCATATGAGGGGCACTGATTGTAGCCTTGTATCCTTTGTAGAAAAAAAACAGTGTGAGTGAAAAATGGCTCTGCATTTTTTTTTTCTAGTTTGCTTCATGTCTTCAAACCAATATACAGTGCACAGCATAAATGAGTACACCCCCTCTGATTAAATATAAAAGATGTATTTTCTTAATGATCCCTAATATAATTCATAGAAAGATGGAAAAATTTAAATGTATTAAACATTCTTAATAAAAACAGAGAAATACATGCCATTAATATCTGTAAAATAATAAACTTAGAGCAATTTTAGTTTAAATGAAGGATTGCAGAATTGAGTACAACCTAAATTTAATTCAACCCAGTGTAATATTCTAGAACTTAATATGTCCTCCATAACTCTAAGTACACTGCTCTGACACTTCTTGGCACTGAGTGTACAAGTACAAAATTTTCACATCTGTGCTGTTTAACTCCTGGAGGACGACCTCCTTAAATATCCCTGGTCTTTAATGGGGAGTATTGCTCAGCTCGTCTTTACAGAATCTCTCACAGCAGCTCAAGAGTGTTAAGATTGAGTTAAATACATGTCCACTGAAGGATTTTCAACTCAGGAGAATGAATATCTTCATTGTCATGTATCAGGTTTTTGTATTAAATCACACAGTGGTGTGTGAATTCATGACAGCGTTGATAAAGTACAACTCCCTCACACCTTCAGCACTCATACATACCTATAGAAGAGCTTTACTACCACTGAATGCCACTGTGGGTACCAGGTACTTCTCTCTGTACTCCTCCTCTAGCAACACCAGAACATTTTGGATGCTGTTAGATCCGAAATGATTGAATTAGTCTCATGAGACCAGAGTATGGATTCCCAGAAGTCTCTATTTTGTAAATATGGGCCTTGGAAAAAGCTAAATGAGTTTGTGCGCTTTGGCTACAGTCAGTAGTTCTGGTGTGGATAAACCATGCATGTCACTTCTGCATGCTGCATCTTACTCTGTGAGATAAAGTGTCACTCTTTTCACAGTTTTTGCCGACTCAGACACTTTCACAGTGTTTCTCCTGCTCTTTTTCTAGCAAATATTCACTCATCACTAAATGAAAACTTAAAAGTGAAGACCTGATTATTTCAGGGGCCTTTTCACAAGTCCATTGTTTTTGAATTTCTGTGTTACTTTGGCTATATTTTCACACTTAAAACAAAAATTTGGTATTCCTCTTGTACCATTGTCCTCTTATGCTAAGAAATAAATCTCCTGACAGTTCTCTCTCAAGTGGTTTCTGTAACACTCCTGTGGACAATTTGTTGTGGTTTCTTCCCCTTGTGTTGGTTTAGCCCGTCTAATTATTAGTTAACCACCTCATTGTGCTCACCTGTCTGTCCCTCGTTAACTGCCCTATATCTGTTCCTGTCTCTTGTGTGCGTGCGCCTCATATACCTGTATCTGCCTTGTTGTCTCTACATTAAACATCCTTATTTGAATCCTTGTCGTCCTCGCCTGCCTGCCTGCCTCCACACACCTTGACCGTGACAGAATAACCGACCCAAAAGTAAGGTATAGCGGCGTCTTACCCCTCGTTTGTTTTTGACAGTTTTTATTTTGTTTTTTGATGGATTACCCCGCATTCCAAATCCGCCAGCTGGAGCAGGAGGAACGCTCTCTTGAGGACCACACAA
>NW_015505310.1:2042476-2058226 GCF_001515645.1 Sinocyclocheilus grahami | reverse complement strand
TGTCTCTACATTAAATATCCTTATTTGAATCCTCCTCGTCATCCTGCCTGCCTCCACACACCTTGACCGTGACAGAATAACCGACCCAAAAGTAAGGTATAGCGGCGTCTTACCCCTCGTTTGTTTTTGACAGTTTTTATTTTGTTTTTTGATGGATTACCCCGCATTCCAAATCCGCCAGCTGGAGCAGGAGGAACGCTCTCTTGAGGACCACACAAAGATTTTCTGTCCCTGGCCTACCTCACGCACTACCCGGACAACTGCCTCTGTGGCTTCTATCAAGTCGGACTAAACGCCACCACACGAGCACAGTTGTCTGGGGATAGTCCTCGAGAGAGCCTCGCCACCTTCGAGTGAGTGCTCCAGCCCCACTTAGGACCCTGAGCCCAGCCCCCCATCTCCCCGCGGTACGGAGCATAAGCCTGAGCCCACCGATGACGGAGAGCCATTTCCCGCTGCGATCCACGACTAGGCGGAGGATCGCCTCGGATGTGGAACCCAAACTGACCAGGTGCGAGAGCCGGTCACAGTGCCCACCACGAGGGAGCAAGCCGTGGACGGTGTGAGCGCGAAGAGGAACTTCCTTCCCCTGCATCATGGCTGAGGGTGAGCGGACTATGGAGGGTATTCAGGCTCGAGAGAGCCTCGCCACCTTCGAGTGAGTGCTCCAGCCCCACTTAGGACCCTGAGCCCAGCCCACCATCTCCCCGCGGTACGGAGCATAAGCCTGAGCCCACCGATGACGGAGAGCCATTTCCCGCTGCGATCCACGACTAGGCGGAGGATCGCCTCGGATGTGGAACCCAAACTGACCAGGTGCGAGAGCCGGTCACAGTGCCCACCACGAGGGAGCAAGCCGTGGACGGTGTGAGCGCGAAGAGGAACTTCCTTCCCCTGCATCATGGCTGAGGGTGAGCGGACTATGGAGGGTATTCAGGGCCAAAATGAGGAGGAGAGACCGGGGAATCCCCTGTCGAGCCTCGGAATGGCTCTCGATCCCCTGTCGAGCCTCGGAATGGCTCCCGATCCCCAGTTCCGTGCAGGAAGGGCTCCAGCCGAAGAGCTCTCTCCAGTGCCCGCTCCGGGCTCCTCCAGCGTCACCATGGTCGGAGTCTCCCTCACCCCAGCCTCCGAGGCCCGAACTCTGCCTCGGTCCATAGACCCAGTGGCTCCACCTCGGCTCCTAACTCTCTCGCCTCCATCGTCACCCATCGATCCATCAGCTCCACCGGGCTCCCTCGTCCCTCCGGCTCTGCCTTGGTCGGGCGTCGACCCGCCATCGCCTCTGGACTCCTCTCCTCTGGCTGCGCCTCGTCGCTCTGTCCTACCGGCTCCGTTGGGCTCCTTCCTCCCGTCAGCTCCACCTTGGTCCTCAGTCGCTCCGCCGCGGATCTCTGGATCGCCTCCTTGGTCGCCAGAGCCCTCGGCTCCACCCTGGCCCCCCGGATCCTCGGCATCACCCTGGCTCGTCGGCTCTCCGTCTCTCCTGCTCCACCGCCGTTGGTCGGCCCCCTGGAGTCGGTGGACATGGCTCCTCTCTCCGTCGGCTCCACCGTGGGCCGCTATTATGGCTGTGGCCTGGGTCCCACTTGGCTCCTCCTCCTGCTCTGGTTCCCTCCTGTAGTCTCTCTGGCTCCTGCCTCCATCGTCATCTCCCTGGACTCTGTTAGCCGTTCTCCGCCGAAACCTCCACTTGTCTGCTCTGCCTACAAGCCCTTTGCCTTCCCCTGTCACCATCTCACATCCACTGCTTTGTCCCCCTCCGCCCCTCCCTCTGTTTCTACGGTGCGAGGACGCACCTTCCGGGAAGGGGGAGTAATGTAACACCCCTGTGGACTTTGTTGTGGTTTCTTCCCATTGTGTTGGTTTAGCCCGTCTAATTATTAGTTAATCACCTCATTGTGCTCACCTGTCTGTCCCTCGTTAACTGCCCTTTATCTGTTCCTGTCTCTTGTGTTCTAGTTGGTCGGTTATTGTGAATGTTACCCTGTGTGTGTGTGTGTCTCATCTACCCGAATCTGCCTTTGTTGTCTCTACATTAAATATCCTTATTTGAATCCTTGTCATCCTGCCTGCCTCCACACACCGTGACCGTGACAGTTTCATTGTTGTCAGCATTACGTCTGAGTATGATTCAGTGGGCCATATAACACTTAATTATCAAGAAATTACTTACCTTTTGCAGTTTTGGTTTAACATACTTGCCTTAACCTTACACCAGATTTTTTTTTATTTAGTAACTTTCAGGAGGGTGTACTCATTTTTGCAACACATTTTATCACTTTGATAAGAAATGTTTTTCTTATTTTCTTGAATAATTTTAACATTCTTCTTTGGTAACTGATCAAGCAGACTTGCTGGAATATTATATCTTTAAAAACCATAACATGTCTAATAAGCAAAGAGTAATTGCTTAATTTAAGTTTCAGAGGGGGTGTACTCATTTAAGCTGTGTGTGTGTGTGTATATATATAATATGCACCCAGGCATAAGGCCTCCCCACCTCCCACATGTCCGAAAACTTGCAAGTGCTTTGGTGGAAGTGTGGAGAAACATCTCACAGCAAGAATTGGTAAATCTGGTTCACTCCATGAGGATGAGATGCACTGTAGTACTTAAAGCTGCACAAGATATTAACAGCGACCTTTGTTCAGGGACTCGTCATTCCATTTCTGCTTGTCTAATGCCTGTGTGAATCTTGTTCCATTTGTCTCAGTTGTTTAAATCATTGTTAAAACATTTAAACAAGAAATTAGCTGGAAATAAAATCAGTTGAATGCGAGAGGGTATTTATTTTTTGCTGCTGAGTTTAGAATCAAGAGGCTTTACACAAATGTTAGACATAGAAATCCAATACTTTTATTTTACATTCATACATCTATATTTTACAGTAAGATTAATGCATTTTTTTTATTTAAAAAAGCCCAATCCCAAAACATGTCCTGAAGATGTATAGCTCACACAATGAGTTGCATTTTTTCTTTAAGTGTGTGAAAAGCATTTATAAAGCATACATGCACGCACACACTCAGTCGCACTGTCCTTCTGTCACAAAAACATTCTCACATGTTTACACACTCAAAAAGGGGAAAAAGGACACGTGTTGCCCTTCAGTTGTACCTTAGTAGAGCTGGGCTGAATGAAAAGAAATTCAGACACCATCGAGAAAGGCACCTTGAGTACACAGTGTATACACAGACAAAAAGAAGAAAAAAGACGATAGTATAACCTTTTACGTAGCTTCTAGAACGACAACAAAACTGTAAACCTTCACTTGCCAAAAGAAATAAAAAGTCACGTTTCTATACACATACATCTGAAGCAAAATATCTCCTTGGTCATAATATAGCAGTACCTTTTCTTTTTTTTATTATTATTATTATTATAATTATTATTACTTTTGAATGCATATGTTACCATGTAATTCCAGATCGGCTCTGCCAGCAGAGAGCAATCTTGATGTAAAGTAATTACACTTTGTCACAATATTTATGCAGTTGCCTACATAGTGAAAGTTTATCAGTGGCAACCCACCTCATGCATGTTTTCCATTTGAGAGAGCAGCCATTATTCTCAAAAGTACACAACAAAAACCAAGTAAGATATTCAATGCTATAGTCACAGTTAGGAGTTCCTCTTACAAGACAGAGGCCGTTCCAACATAGTGTAACCTGTACATTTATATATATATATATATATATATATATATATATATATATATATATATATATATATATATATATATATATATATATATATATATATAAAAATCTATAGACACACAATTCTTTGCTTTGCTGGAAATGTGTTTGACTTAAAATATTCCGACCTCAATCAAAATCCCCAATACCTTCAGAAAAGTTTTTTTTTCTCGTTAGAAAATACTGTATTTTCAAAAACCGGATTTAAATGTTTTACATTCCATCCTTCTTCCAACAAAATAAAGCTTTTTTAGTAACTCAAAAATGTAAAAACACTCCCAACATTAATATATATATATATGTAAATATAAACAATAAAGTGACTACAAGAGACCATATTGTGGTTCTATGTTCAAATGTAGAGGAAACCCGTTTAGACTGGCATTTTCTTGCCAGTTTTTTTTTTTCTTTCTTGTCCGATTAACACAGTGTGGCACTAAAATTTAGAATGATTGTACAAGTCAGGTCATATAATGCCATGGTCAGGTCTGCCCCTAAGTGCCTTCTCAGCATGCCTTCGTTAAGTCGGTCGGTAGGTCTGTCGAGGACATGCGATACTGGATCTTGGTATTGGTGATTGCGCCGTGCTTCTGCCGCAGGTGTAACCGCAGCTGACTCTTGTGGCGAAAATGCAAGTTGCATTTCTCACACTGAAAAGCAAATGCGAGAACAGCGTTTAGGGTGAGAATTAACACTTTTGCACTTTACAGATACAGTTATGCTATCACTCTGTATGTGCTTACATGATAGGGCTTTTCTCCCGTGTGTATTCGCAGGTGACTTTTCAGCGTCTGCAGATGGCGGAAACGAGTGCCACAGATTTCGCATGGATATGGCTTCTCTCCGGTATGAATCAGAACGTGAGCCCGAAGGTGAGCAACCTGTGCAAAGAGGTCATGTTAGTCTTACAAATGTCTTTTTCTATATCTGTGCAATTGACTAACTCGAAGCACTCACCTGCACAAATCTAGCGCCACATGTCTCGCACTTGTATGGCTTTTCTCCTGAGTGAATTCGTGTGTGGGTTTTGAGGTTAGCTGGTCTGTTGAACTGAGCGCCGCAGATATTGCATCTATACGGTTTCTCTCCTGCAGCACAAATGAAAGGAGGTAAAGCAAAACATCGACCGTTGCAGCCAAAATGACATTTGTAGCAGCGGCTGTTTATTTTTACCGGTGTGAACTGTTTTGTGACTGGCAAGGTTTCCCTTGTAGCGGAATGCTGCTTGGCAACGGTCACATTTGTATGGCTTGTCGCTGTGGACCTGAAGCATGTGCCGTTTCAAGGCTTCCTCCTCTGCAAACTTGGAGTCGCATTCATTACAAAAGTATGTTCCATTTTCTGTGAGGCAAAGGAGAAATGGTTTTAGGTTGGTTTTGGAAGATGCAAACAGGTTTTTAGGAAACTATTTGGAAAAGTATCTCACCACAGCTGGAATCGGAGTACTCCGAGTGCATCTCAGACATCTCCTCGGCCAGACGCGAGGCGGATGTGTTGGGACAGACGTCAGAGTGCTGTGGAGACTGGGAGCCACAGGACGAGCATTTTAAATGGCTCATATAGAGAGAAGAGTGGCTGTCGCTGTTCCTCTGCGATCCCTCCAGAGTTCTGTTTAGGAAAACAGCACATTTTAGGTTTTTTTTAGAATATTGAATGAATTTCACACATTCCTGCTAAGAGGTAAATCCTCTGTGTGCTTTAAGAGGATTGGAATGGATAAAGAAAAATTCAATCTGGCTTTGTGGAGGTGGTGGGTGGAGAACCGTTCCACAAAATACTGAAAAACCTGCAATTCTGAACTTCATTGCGTTAGGAAACAAGATCTTCTAATCAGTTTCTGTACACAGAGGATGACACCTTTTCGGCTGTTTAAGAGAGTCAGATTTCTTTCGGAAAAACTCACCTGTTGACGATGTTGTTGAGGCGACTGGCCTGAGGCACGGTGAATTCCTCGCCTTGCTCGCTGATCTTTGTTGTCGCCTTTGAGTCGGGATGTTCAGAATCAACGTGGTGAAGAAAAGCAGACAAGCCCGGCCTCTGCGGGGAGTGCATTCCAGGGTCACGAGGACTGGTCTCCTCCTCCTTGGAGCTCTGATTGAGAACAATGAATTTGTATTTCTTCCAGTTACGAGCTTTAGGGTCTTGAGTACCTTGAGAGGTTGGAGGTTGCGAGGACTGCGCGAGGGCAGCATTTTTGCTACTGCTCGATTCCGTTGGGGAATTGGGCTGGCAGTCTGATTTGAGGGGGCTCTGAGGACTGCTCATCAAGGTTTTGCGTCCATTAGAGGATATGCCCATGGAGTAGTGTTGGTGGCTCAAATGCTCCTCTGCCAGGGAACTTTGCTCTTTCCCAGTCTCCCTCTGCTGCTGCTCCTGGGCCAGGCTGGTGAAGCCGTGCTTTCTGGAGCTCATCCCAATCGAATGGACCACTCCCTCCAAGGTCTCCCGCTTCATTTCCTCATCCCTTCCCAGCTCTCTCGAGTATGAACTGGCATGGCAAGCGGTTGAGCTCCCGCCGGTAGCGCTACGGGTGAAATCGGCCAGCACGGAGTTGTTGCCATCAGCCGGCGAGCAGTGTTTGTGATGGATGATGCCTCCCTTTGAGAAGTCTGAGAATGTGTTTTTGGTATCTGTCAGCTTGCAAAGAGGAAAGGGAAAACCTTGCATGGGATACTGGCTGTAAAGGTACGAGCTGTTAGGACCATTGACCCCGTTAAACATGCAGACACCATAGGGTCTCCCATCTCTGAAAGTCGCTGCCCGTCCAGGAACATTTTCCAGTATCTCATGGGGTCTGTAACTGTGAACGTCTTGAGGTAAAAGCAGGGGACTGACCAGAAAGTCCTCTCTGGGAAGTTTGATGGAGGAGTCACTGCATGGAAATATTGAGCAAATTAAAAACATCTGCTTTCTGCCATTTCAAGTATAGCACTTTCAACTTAGCATGTTGTATAATTAAGGACTTAGGTGAAATTTATGAACCCAGGAAAACATACCTGGACTTTATGAATCTGTGGCAGGTGTCAACAACGTGGTCCATCTGTAAATAGATGGCTGTGTTCATGATGGCCATGATGAGGCTCTCCTTCAGTGTGAGACGTGAAGTGTACATGAACTCCAGAAGGATTGCGAAACCCTCTGGGTCGACCTTCGGGTCCAGACTGATAGCGTTCAGGTTACATTTGTGTGAATCGGTAAAGATTGAGTAGAAGAGCCCACTGTGGAGAAATTATGATTTTAGTATGCTTTTTGGGGTCACAAATTAACATATTTCCACTACAAGAAAGCATGCAACAAATCCAAATAGTCTTCCGCACCTGCATGCCATAAGGACCGTTTTGTGTGCTCGAAACTGTTGTCTGTTGACCAGAATCGTGACATCTGTAAGGATATCTCTGCTACGCATTCGGTTCAGGTTGAGCAGAACATCACTTGCATGACGCGTGAATTGGATGCAGCTGTCGGCTGCACAAGCCATTTTTTCGAGATCTGTTAGGAAACAAAGTGAACCGTGAATGATGTAATCGGTGCTCACTGAACAACTTGCGCTAAAATCAGAAAAGTTGGGTATTATTCTTACATCACAGAAATTTTTGAAGCTCATATTAGCGGTTTAAAAACTTCAGGGAAAAAAAGGCAATGCTGTTATTCTTGGCTTTTTTTTAAGCAGGTATGTCAAAACATCTATTAAGAATATAGTTTTAATCCTGTTATGCATCAAAAATTTGTCAATGTGTACCTCCTCTGCTTTTCTTTTGACAAAGGAACACAAAAGGAGAGGTTATGGAGAATGACAGCCTCGGTTGCCATTCACTTTTATTGCAACTTTTTTTTTGGGATACAATACATGTGCATAGTGACTGAGGCTGTCATTCTGCCTGACATCTCCTTTTATGTTCCACTGAAGAAAGAAAATCATTAGGGTTTGGAACAACACGAGGGTGAGTAAATGATGACAGACTTATCATTTATGGGTGAACTATCCCTTTAATCTGAAAATCAATTACATGTAGCCTATAGTTCTCAAAGATGCCGCCAAATGTCCCTCTCTCTCCGGTAGGTGGCGTCAAATGATGCAAATATTTAGTTAGAGAACTGACGTCCATCCACGTGCAGTTCTGTCAGGTCTGAGAATCATTTTTCTTCCCACCTAAAATGATCTTTTATCTGACAGCATTATCCTTCAAGTTCACAGGTGTAATGAACTTTTAGGCACTTTGCGAGGGTAGTCACAGAAAAGGTATATTCATCTTAATATGTAGGCTATACCAAGTTCACTGAAATGTGCATTTACACAGTTCTTGCCTTCTGAAGAAAATTGCTGCTTTCCCTGCGATTTTAACGTCTTTACGTGTGAAGAATAAACTAGAATGAGTCATGGGAAAATGTCGTTAGGCTGTTTATTGCAGTACTGCGGACCGATACACTTCACTATTGAGGAATGAGTGTAATAACAGACTAAATGTAATAGTCAACCAACGCACCCCAAGAATTATGTTAATACTGTAGAAGAGTTTATGTCTTTAATAGATTAATTTTGTGACAACACATTTTCTACTTTCCAAAGTTCAGATAATGAACGATTCACCACAGACGGTTCTCCCAGTCACATCTGGCGCCTTGACACAAATATACTTTCACTGGACGCCTTTAAATAGTTAGGCGAACATTTCTCACATGTTGGACATTCAGTATTAGAGATTCTGTTTCCATTTGAGCCTCCATAACATCAATATCCCCGGCCGCGCGCTGTCATTGTGCCAAAGCAGCTTAATCAGCCTATGGCTCTTGTAATGCTCTTCTTGTGTGAGGAGGCAAACGCTCAGATGACCGGGATTTTAACCACTGGACAAACAAATAAAAATCACACACACTCAGAAACCCACCATAACACCTGAATACACCAGCTCTTCAGAACCCCTCTGAAAATGTTTTCTCCTGACCCGAATAACTTTTGTAGCCACTCTGATTTCATGTTCTGAACAGCTAGTTTTATTCCGTCGATTCTTTAAGAGATCTAAAGTTTTACGTCCACGAGATGTCACCCAGAGACCGTTTTGACGCAAACCGACACCGACAACACCTGCAACTCGCATATCAAGTCATATTTGGCATTTCGCCGGCATTTGGCGATCTTAAATCACTATAACCGTAAAACAACGTCAACTTCTCACGAACACAGAAAAGTATCATATGGCAGAGCACACGCGCTCTCTGTTGAGCTCTTATTTGTCTCGCATTCTTGCTCTCAGTTTCCATCTTATTAAGCGTTAAAGCTTATTTAACACTTTTACCCTATGTAACTGAACGCCATGAAATGTGCTCACTCCAGGAATAGAGCCCGATCCACAACACGCAAACAGCGGACAGAGATTTACGAGCCACTCGCTCAGTGCCAAGCAGCACTTTAATAATACACATTTTTTAAAATTAAAAAAAATATATATTTTTTTTTTTATCTATGTCTGTTCATCCATATATACATCTTTATAATATGCTGCATTTCTGGCGAGAACTTACAATTTTTTACAAAATGAAACACTCAACACACTGGCGACAAATAACAAACAGCTATATATACATACACACACACACACATTTAAAATGAAAACACGAGTACTGAGAAACTTGTGCAGGTCTGCTGCGCTCGTGCTGTTACAAGTGACAGCTACCGCAGAACGGTACAAACTTTTCTATTGCAACTCTACTGCCAAACACTGCCCGATTTTGCTGAAATACTATCAAATGTAACCCTTCATGAAATTTGACCAAAAAAAACAATAATGACAATATCAATGGTGTCTCTGCGCTATAAAATAAAATAAAAAGAAATGACAAACACGCTCAACGACTGTACAAACAAATCCGAAACCATCTCTAAGCTTGGGATGTGATTTATACCAGCATTTACGCACTGAAAACACAATGTGCACGGCTTCTGGCACAGGACAACAAAACCAAAACGTCTAGAGAAAGAGTGAGAGAGAGTGCAAACTCCGCTTTCCGAGCGAACTCCGGGGTTTAAAGCATGACCTGAGATAAATGCCTCGGTTAACGCTTCTATCTTTGAATTTGACCACGCACTACACAGTCTCTGGTTTAGAATCGTAACCCCCATGTGCTATTTAGTCAACTTTGAAAGCTGTCTTGTTCGGGGGGAGAAAAAAACGCGCACCGCGTCTGAATTTCCACTCCTCTGCTGCCTGCACATACTATTTACAACCAACCCCACGATCCCGCAGTGAGGACTGAAGGAGCAGTGTGATTCATGCAGGACGACCTAAACTGTCACAAGTATTTCCACTAAGACAGACCCACCACATAAACACTCTGCTCTAAAAACTGTCCGCAAAAACACCTACAATTCAGCCGAGATCAACATTTAACCATAAAATCCAATAAAACAGCCTAATGGACATGTGTGAGTAATGGCAACAGCGCGCCAGAGGAAAAGAATGTAAAAAAAATCACCTGGTAGTGCTTTCCTAGAAACTCCTTGCATCACCACTTCTAAGAACCCCAGTTCTAAGAATCAGGAGAGCTCAATTCTCGGAATTTGAGCTGGCGACCATACCATTTTTAGAGGACAGGGGAGTGTGATAGTTTGCCTCGAGTTTGTATTTCTTCACTTATTGTCAATATTTTATTCCCACACTGTTACACTTTAATAATTAGCCACAATGTTTTTGAAGTCGATGTTTAAAATGTCAGTTAAAGCATCGAATTAGCGTTATGATCGAGAAGAATCGTTGCATTCAGTGTTTGATTCCTCCTTCCTCATGGACGCGTCCAGACCGAGACGGTCACGTGGCCAGAGAAAGTGGCTTACGTACGTTGTCTCTTTAGCCCAGCCTCAAAATACTCAGAACTAATTTGCTATTCCATGACATAAGCAAAGTGTCCATTCGTTGCATTTCCCTGTATTAAACCCACGGCCATAACCTAGTCTATACAGAACATATCTGGAGCGCTTATTCACACGGACACATTTTGTTTATTTATTGTGTTTTTCTTTTTTCAGTGATATTTTTTCCCCCCTAGCATGTTATCTCTTCAGTGCCGTGGACCTGCTGGCCAGTGTGCATAAGGGTTTGTTTGACCGGGATTATATATACGAACACTGAGACATTGTGCTTGAATACTGGCTTTATTTCACATCTGGAATGTCGTGATTTGTTTTGCTCTGGACGTTTTTACATCTCAGGCCTGTTTGCAGCACAGCAGCACAGGGAGTAGATTTTGACATTATGTTCTTTCATGCTGGTGTGTCAGGGATGCAGTTAACTACTGCTGTCTCTGAATGTAAACTAGACTTTTAAAGAGGCTACACATAGTTTACATTAGAGTCATGATGAAGATTGCTTGTAAAATGGATACTGTGGAAAAACGATCAAAATGAACTGCGCAGAACAAGTTTTATACTATTAAAAGACTTTTCTTGCTCCACATCGATTTTGCCTTTTACAAAAGGTGTTTATAATAATCATATGACACATTTGTTACTTGCTCTTGCGTATTGTATATAGTTTAAAAAAATTCCTGTAGATACATAATGACAATGATAATAAAATAGTTTTTATTTATGTCAAGTCTGTGATTTGCTTTTTCTCTAAGTTCTTATGTGGCATATATGTATGTGTGGGCATTTATCTATTGAGACGTGAATACATAAGCAGAAAATATGAGCTTAATATTCATAGTATAGAGGGAGGAAGAACTCGCTTTTTTATTTTGACACATTTTCAATGTGTCAATCACTTTTACTTCTGTACTGTAAAGCTAACCGTTACTGGACAGCTCTGACCTACATATGCTAGTTTTTACATCACCTGTTTTAAGTTTGAGCAGTCAAAAGAATTATCATCAGTATAGTTGCATGTTTTATTTTTATTTAGCAGTTCTACCTTTATAGTAGTTTCTTTTTAGTTCTTCAAGGAAAACATTAAGGGGAACTGCAACAAGTACATTTTAATATATGCAACAAATAGAAGTTTTGTAGTGTGTAACAAAATACTGTTGAAGAACGGATGACTGGAATTAAAAATCAAGACACTTGGCGAAATCACTGGATCTTTTTAATCTCCATTACTTTATTCACTTCAGATTTACTCAGCCAGGTTTGAAACAACGACTGCTGAGTGATTCGCTTTCTGACTTGCTCACCTGGATAACTTCGTTTGTGGCTCCAGTTGGGGGGAACTGGTCCGTCCTCCCTTGAGCCGTTTATACCCTGACACAGAAGGAGCATCTGTTGGGCTGTGGTGGAAAAAAAAGGAAGAATTTCAGTGTGCATGTTTTCCCCCCTAACAGATTCATTGCTTTTGGCTGGGTTTAGTTGGTGCCTCTGTACTTTTTGCAGCCTCAATATTCTGCTGATTAATTTGTCGTCATAAATGACAGATTAAGGCTTATTGATTCTGATGCCATGAATACCAAAAGACACATTATGTTCATATATAATGTCATCACGTACTGGACCTTAATTTGTTTTCAGTTTCATTGATACACTTTGTCTGTTTATGACCTAATTGAGTGTTGTTTAAATAGGCCCACATCCGTATATGCCCTTTATCTTTCAACAAAGAATTTCACACTTAGAAATGCATGCATCAGGGCAGAAAATATATTATACATATTTAATAAAAATGTCTTGGCAGAAAACATGATTAACAACTGTACTTAAAGGGGTTTTCTTTTTCTGCATGTGTGAAGAGAGTTTGGTATTTTTATAAACAAATCAGAATGTAAAGTGAAGAAGATCAGGGCCCGTATGTATAAAGTATAGTCTTTAAGCTTTGACTTAAGTGTCAAAAAAATTCTTAGTAAAAAGTTGGACTTTTCTAAGAGTAGGAGACTTTAAAGATGCTAAAAGCAACTTTCAGTCAAGTCTAAGACACTCGGAGACACTTAAGTGTTGTGAACTAAGGACTATAATGATGTCAACACAAAATGGCTGACCTCAACCTCTGAATCAGCCAATAGTGAGCCTGCTCATGTAAAGTCACAGCAGCACAACACCAGTCATTTAATGTAACGACAATAAAATCATTTAATTAAGACACTGAAATATTTTAATATTTAAATGTATTTTTAAATGCTTTGCATTGTGCAAAATTATCACACATAATTACTGATGCTTCGTTTTCTATTGGTATGTCTCCTCGTTTACAGTTGGAGCAATGATGTGAACATGAGTTCCATCAATGGCTCCAACAACTCTATGAAAGCCCACAATCCTCATAAAAGTGACTTGTTTTTGCAATATGGTTTGGTGGTCAGTTGGAAAGTCAATAAACTGCCATATAGTAGTGGCCAAAAGTGATGTCCGGCCTAGGAAATTTGACATCTTCACCCTTAATTAAAAAAAAAAAAACTAAAACATATCGCATAGCCAGTTGTTTTATTTGTGATGATAATGCAATGAAATGTTAATAGCTTATGTTGTAGTCAGTGTGCTATTGTTGCCAATTTAGTGATTTTGTCACTCGATTTAGTGACTTCCTCATTTCTTTAGACTTTTTTTCAAAAGCCTATAGCAACAAAACCAATTTCTTGGACAAACCTTATCTACATTCCGAGACTCTCCCATGACGTCATAAAGGCGAGTTCACTGATCTATATAAATATAAATATAAAGCAGTGAACCCACCTTTATGAGGTCATCGAGCAACATTAATATAAGTGACCAGATAATTGAAAGCATAGGCAACACTGGTCAGTGTTTTTTTGTCCTTTATATTTTAATGGTTTAAGTGAAATGTGGGGTCATAAAAAAAAAAACACTTTTGGCCACTGTTGTGTTTGGTGGGGTTAGTGCCACAATTTGTAAGACCTTGCTTACGGTGTCATCACCGGTGCGTTGCTGCATTTTTCCAATTTTCCAGCCAAAAAAAAAATGTACTACTATAATTTCTGCAGTTAGAGCATTGACTTGTTGAGTGGAAGAGGTTATTAAATTTCTTTGTCAGTTACAAAAAAAAAAGACTTTTTGGTCTTGACAATCAAGTTTGTATCATTTTATCAACTCCATATCATCATATAACTCCAATATGTCATATCTTCGTTGGAAAGTGTTTGTCTCCTCTTTGCTGCCATCTTGTTACTCCTAACTAGGTTAGGAAACCTCTTCAGCTCTCTTAAATAATTTAAGAGCTGAGACCTAGTCTTAACACTTAGGAACCTTTATGAATCACTCTTATTCTTTTAACTCCTAGTTAACTCTTATTCTTTTAACTCCTACTCCTACTTAGAATACTCTTCTAAGTCTAGGAATAAGAGTAAAATTAAGTCATTCTTAAAATTTTGACACACTTATGACTAAAATTTTACTCTGAGCGGCTTTATACATACTGCCCCAAGTTTGTATTTATCATTTTTCCTACTGTTCATCTATGTCTCAGTCTTTTTGGGTTTCAATAGTGTCTTGATTTCTGCTTTGCATAATGCTAATGCAATCATATGATGTAATTATATGTATTGTGAGGGGAATATATATATATATATATATATATATATATTGTAAATCTGCTGGATAGCAACAGTGTCAGCATTGCACTGTTTGGGTACAACATCAACAGAAAAAAAAAAAAATCAAAAACACTCCTGAACTCTTGTGACACCATAGTGTGACTCAAAAGAAAAAAATCTCACAAAGTAGTGAGATGGAGATCAAATCCAGAAAGTGAAGAAGTGACAGAACCTGACATATAGTTTTCCTTTCTGACTCTTGGAGTTTTGTTTCAAAACAAGGTCTATCAAAAGGTTGTGACTTGAAACTACTTTAAATCTTCACCTAATATGCATAAGTAATGTAACAAATATGTAATAGCTAAATGTACCCCTCTAAATAAAGTTGAAATGTGTTCATATCATATTTAATGTACTTTTACACTTGCAGCATGTAAATGCTATCTTTCACATATCCAGTAGTATTCAAGGTATCTTGCAAGAATCTGTAATCTTTACTAAAAATAAATCTTTACCTCATAATTGCACTGAAAGAAATGTGCCGCTATTGTTGAAGTGTACACGGCAGGAAAACGTGTGCCAAAATAGTTTGCCTCTGTGCTACCTCGGCTAGTTGTACCCCGGATTGTGTGGGCTGATTTTTTAGAACAGAGGTGGAACAGACATGCAAGATGGAACGCCTCTATACTTTCTTGTGAAGATCATGCCTAGGTAGTCATAATAGAAGCATAAAGCGACAGCATGAATATTTTTGACCTTCTCATGACAGCCCACAATGTAGAATTTAATTTCAACAACAACCCACATAAAATGCATTTAGTGTTGTGAAGAGGCAGAAGTCATTTACTTTCCTCAGTTTAACACTGATTGACCTACTTTGTTATTTTGGCCTGAGGAGAAAATTTAATCAACGTAATAAATTGATTTTTCTGACCCACTAATATATTTTCCCAGCTTTGATTCAAGTGTGTTAGTTTAGAGAACATCTAATTGTTGTAGATGGAACAGGACAGCTTAAGACAAACTCGTCTTGATGGATTTCTGTCTGACCTAATGCTGTTCTCACATGAGGTCAAATTTAGCAGAAGCGGATGTCAAGCACTTAAAGGTACAGCATATCTCAGTATATACCGTCCATGAGGACTTGTTTAAAACACGTTTAAAATTCTTATATAATATAAAAACTCTGAATTCATGCTGGTTTCAGATAGGTGTAACCATACCGTGAATACATGTAAGCGCACATCTTATTTAAAATTTTACAGTTTGCTTTTTGTTTTTGTTTTGTTTCATTTTTGCACATATCATAACTTTAAAGATTTTAGGGAGTCACACCCCATGACATTTTAAGGCATGAACCTTCCTTGCCTTGTCCTTAGAAAGTCAAATTGTCTGATAAATTAACACGCTCTTTTCACGCACCACATGACTTTGCTTTGTTGGATGAGTTTTTCATATAATAATTAGCATTGAAGCAGTTTAGTCAAGATTTGATTTATATATATATATATATATATATATATATATATATATATATATATATATATATAGACTTTATTTTTTTTTTTGATTAGACCAAACT
>NW_015505310.1:2011606-2041707 GCF_001515645.1 Sinocyclocheilus grahami | reverse complement strand
AATGATGTCAACACAAAATGGCTGACCTCAACCTCTGAATCAGCCAATAGTGAGCCTGCTCATGTAAAGTCACAGCAGCACAACACCAGTCATTTAATGTAACGACAATAAAATCATTTAATTAAGACACTGAAATATTTTAATATTTAAATGTATTTTTAAATGCTTTGCATTGTGCAAAATTATCACACATAATTACTGATGCTTCGTTTTCTATTGGTATGTCTCCTCGTTTACAGTTGGAGCAATGATGTGAACATGAGTTCCATCAATGGCTCCAACAACTCTATGAAAGCCCACAATCCTCATAAAAGTGACTTGTTTTTGCAATATGGTTTGGTGGTCAGTTGGAAAGTCAATAAACTGCCATATAGTAGTGGCCAAAAGTGATGTCCGGCCTAGGAAATTTGACATCTTCACCCTTAATTAAAAAAAAAAAAACTAAAACATATCGCATAGCCAGTTGTTTTATTTGTGATGATAATGCAATGAAATGTTAATAGCTTATGTTGTAGTCAGTGTGCTATTGTTGCCAATTTAGTGATTTTGTCACTCGATTTAGTGACTTCCTCATTTCTTTAGACTTTTTTTCAAAAGCCTATAGCAACAAAACCAATTTCTTGGACAAACCTTATCTACATTCCGAGACTCTCCCATGACGTCATAAAGGCGAGTTCACTGATCTATATAAATATAAATATAAAGCAGTGAACCCACCTTTATGAGGTCATCGAGCAACATTAATATAAGTGACCAGATAATTGAAAGCATAGGCAACACTGGTCAGTGTTTTTTTGTCCTTTATATTTTAATGGTTTAAGTGAAATGTGGGGTCATAAAAAAAAAAACACTTTTGGCCACTGTTGTGTTTGGTGGGGTTAGTGCCACAATTTGTAAGACCTTGCTTACGGTGTCATCACCGGTGCGTTGCTGCATTTTTCCAATTTTCCAGCCAAAAAAAAAATGTACTACTATAATTTCTGCAGTTAGAGCATTGACTTGTTGAGTGGAAGAGGTTATTAAATTTCTTTGTCAGTTACAAAAAAAAAAGACTTTTTGGTCTTGACAATCAAGTTTGTATCATTTTATCAACTCCATATCATCATATAACTCCAATATGTCATATCTTCGTTGGAAAGTGTTTGTCTCCTCTTTGCTGCCATCTTGTTACTCCTAACTAGGTTAGGAAACCTCTTCAGCTCTCTTAAATAATTTAAGAGCTGAGACCTAGTCTTAACACTTAGGAACCTTTATGAATCACTCTTATTCTTTTAACTCCTAGTTAACTCTTATTCTTTTAACTCCTACTCCTACTTAGAATACTCTTCTAAGTCTAGGAATAAGAGTAAAATTAAGTCATTCTTAAAATTTTGACACACTTATGACTAAAATTTTACTCTGAGCGGCTTTATACATACTGCCCCAAGTTTGTATTTATCATTTTTCCTACTGTTCATCTATGTCTCAGTCTTTTTGGGTTTCAATAGTGTCTTGATTTCTGCTTTGCATAATGCTAATGCAATCATATGATGTAATTATATGTATTGTGAGGGGAATATATATATATATATATATATATATATATTGTAAATCTGCTGGATAGCAACAGTGTCAGCATTGCACTGTTTGGGTACAACATCAACAGAAAAAAAAAAAAATCAAAAACACTCCTGAACTCTTGTGACACCATAGTGTGACTCAAAAGAAAAAAATCTCACAAAGTAGTGAGATGGAGATCAAATCCAGAAAGTGAAGAAGTGACAGAACCTGACATATAGTTTTCCTTTCTGACTCTTGGAGTTTTGTTTCAAAACAAGGTCTATCAAAAGGTTGTGACTTGAAACTACTTTAAATCTTCACCTAATATGCATAAGTAATGTAACAAATATGTAATAGCTAAATGTACCCCTCTAAATAAAGTTGAAATGTGTTCATATCATATTTAATGTACTTTTACACTTGCAGCATGTAAATGCTATCTTTCACATATCCAGTAGTATTCAAGGTATCTTGCAAGAATCTGTAATCTTTACTAAAAATAAATCTTTACCTCATAATTGCACTGAAAGAAATGTGCCGCTATTGTTGAAGTGTACACGGCAGGAAAACGTGTGCCAAAATAGTTTGCCTCTGTGCTACCTCGGCTAGTTGTACCCCGGATTGTGTGGGCTGATTTTTTAGAACAGAGGTGGAACAGACATGCAAGATGGAACGCCTCTATACTTTCTTGTGAAGATCATGCCTAGGTAGTCATAATAGAAGCATAAAGCGACAGCATGAATATTTTTGACCTTCTCATGACAGCCCACAATGTAGAATTTAATTTCAACAACAACCCACATAAAATGCATTTAGTGTTGTGAAGAGGCAGAAGTCATTTACTTTCCTCAGTTTAACACTGATTGACCTACTTTGTTATTTTGGCCTGAGGAGAAAATTTAATCAACGTAATAAATTGATTTTTCTGACCCACTAATATATTTTCCCAGCTTTGATTCAAGTGTGTTAGTTTAGAGAACATCTAATTGTTGTAGATGGAACAGGACAGCTTAAGACAAACTCGTCTTGATGGATTTCTGTCTGACCTAATGCTGTTCTCACATGAGGTCAAATTTAGCAGAAGCGGATGTCAAGCACTTAAAGGTACAGCATATCTCAGTATATACCGTCCATGAGGACTTGTTTAAAACACGTTTAAAATTCTTATATAATATAAAAACTCTGAATTCATGCTGGTTTCAGATAGGTGTAACCATACCGTGAATACATGTAAGCGCACATCTTATTTAAAATTTTACAGTTTGCTTTTTGTTTTTGTTTTGTTTCATTTTTGCACATATCATAACTTTAAAGATTTTAGGGAGTCACACCCCATGACATTTTAAGGCATGAACCTTCCTTGCCTTGTCCTTAGAAAGTCAAATTGTCTGATAAATTAACACGCTCTTTTCACGCACCACATGACTTTGCTTTGTTGGATGAGTTTTTCATATAATAATTAGCATTGAAGCAGTTTAGTCAAGATTTGATTTATATATATATATATATAATTACATATTTAAAGACTTTATTTTTTTTAATGATTAGGCCAAACTACTAAAGCTTTTTTTATAGTTGTATTACACCGATTTTATGCACCCCAAAAGGTACATATAAAAGTGAATTTTAATACTTAAATATTTTAATATTGTATGTATAAAATGCATTTTTAATGTATTCATGAATAAATTAATAGATAGAATAAAAAACATGACATTGGCCTCTTACATTAATGTATAGTTATGGCGGGAAAAAAAGATTCACCCTGAACTGAAGAACTGAGGTTTTCGGCCAAATTATGTTGCCAATTATTTACAGCATTACTTGGATACTTTCCCCCCAACCTTCACGATTGAAAAAAAAAACTCCCTTTCCTTAATGGAATCATACGGATATCTACACATCTGGATCCGGCGCCCCCTCTAAAAACACCCCAGGTGTTCGCTAACCAACAGGGGAAAGTCTCTTAAATAGTTAAGGCCCTCCTTCATAACAAGCACCGATTCAGCACTGCCAAACAAAGAGCATGTTGAGCTTCAAAACAAAGAGCAGCGTCAACTTTATTTTTAATCCACTGGAGGGTTGTTTAAGGCCCTCCGATGTGGTTTTGCATAATACACGGCCGTAAAAGCATCCAGGAGTTTGTAGAGAAATGTGTAATTTACCATGGCCCCCTGCAGTGCCCAACCACATGCACATGAGATAATTACCGCAAAACCTTGGCAAACTTTTAGCCAATGAATTCCACACAAAAATAAATGACCCACTTAGAAAAGCAGTGTGGAGTAGGGGAGCCTTGATCAATACTCCATGTGTGACATGAACGGTTAGCAACTACCGAGCAACAGGCGCGAATGACACATTGTTAGGTTAGGGTGACATCACTGGGTTGTTCCCGGGCCACTTTGTGAGTGATTTCTGTTTGTGTTAGAGAGGGAAACGAGCTAGTGATGACAAGAGTTCACAAATACTTATTCTTCAATATGAGTCGGAGACTTTTACTACTATTCCAGTCTGCTTGAATAACAATAACAAGCCGCATTGGCAGTGATCATCTGTTCTGTTTCAACTTTTACTTACAAGTTGTAAAACAACTGTCTGATGATGCTGAATGGGCACAATGTGCTGCCCATTAACATTAGCCTGAGCGCCGGAAACTGCCCCACAGTCTTTTCTACATGAGCGGCAGATTTTTACTCCCATCTGATAGCAACTTTTTTGTTTTTTAATTTTTTTTTGCCAGCTTCAGCCTTCATTGTCAGCGAAGTCTTGAGCCAACCGTGTTCATCAGAGGAATGATGCAACGGAGCTGTAACACGGTGCGGATCTGCTGTTAGCAAGTGCACTGAGGTCCTTTTAGTTCTTTAATATAAAAAGACTGCTTTTGGGTTGCGAATAAAAATTCTAAAGGAAGCTTATTCTTTTCTAAATTTCCTTAGAGAATAGAAGACGTGTCACATGGATAACCAGTTTTTAAGATCAGCAATTTAATGCACAGCTTATACTGGTATCACACTTTACTTTAACACTTTACTTTTTTTGTATTTATATAAAAGTGTGTGTATGTGTGTGTGTATGTGTACATATATATATTAAAAAAAAAGAGAGAGAGAAAGCATTAAAGCGTTAGAAAGAATAAATGGTCTAACGATAATGCTTTTTAATACTACTTTTGAAAGAGTTCAATTCTTGCCGTAAAAGCCTGATGTGTTAGAGTGTGACGGTGGGCTTTGATTACTTGAACAGAACCTGGCATCTTTTTCTGCAGATTTGAAAATGGACTTTTTAAAGGAACAAATTCATCTACAAGAGCAGCTGAAAGCAGCAGCAGTCCTCATGGAAATTAGCACAGTCACTTGGGGGAAAATCTTTAGTGACTCAGAGACAGAGACACCTTGGAGGGCTAATAGAGTTTTTGAGTTTTAGTTTATGATGTGAGTCTGCCAAAACTCCAGTGAAAAATTTTCACATTAGTGTAGAGTAGGTTTTAGCATATGTGATTGGTTGGTGATGAATACAACATGCTACAGTACAGGATGTTAGTGTGTGTTTCTGCAAGTGTAAACATGTTTTTTACACTATTTATTTACGCTTATTCTTCTCTAGGAGAAGGGTTTAGTCACCTGCATCACCCTACACCCTGAAATAATGTTGCCCTGATGCCATCAACTGACTCAGTGTCTCTGAAGATTCTCTTGCTTTCAATGGCTCTTTTAGTTTCTTAAGGAAAACCACTTGCAAAAACAACAACAAAAAGTCTAAAAGAGGCCACATCTAGTTTGGGCAATTAAGAGATATATGGCAAGCTAAAAGCTAGACGTGCTGAAGGAAGGAGGAGCTGATAAAGAGCTAAAAAGCAATAGGGGAGGAAAGAATTTTTCTGTTTTTCCCCTCAAGTACAGAATGTTTTCTGAGTCCTGCGCCACCTGGTGGATTGCAAAAAAGAGTGAAAACAGTCCTCTGATATGTCAGGCGGTGTAAGTTACGCACTCGGTCTGTATTTGTACCTTGTTCACAATGTAGGTTAAGACTGAGCCGTTCTTCATAGCGTCTGCTTCGTCCTCCAATTACAAACATCACATAGATCACGTTTAACCTCTGAAGCCTCCGTTTGAAGCAATAACAATGACTCATACTTTTCTAATTTCTTGTCGTGCTTCAGAGAACGCAGAGCGGACTGGAAGGCAGGACGCCGAAATGTGAAAATATTTTTTTTTTTTTTTTTTTTTTTTTTTCATAATCCCACCCCTGTAGCACCCTATAGTCTAAACCTATCATGAACTAGTTTTCGAAACAGCCCATTTGTTGTTGTCATTATTGTCTTAAAGTGTCAAGGGAGCTGGTTGATCATTATCAGAGAAATGCAGTAGCCTACTCTGTGTTGTGTCTTCAGCGTTCAGATCCGCAAACCGAATGCAACAAAGATGCGCTTATGTTTTTGTTGCCTTTAAAAAATATATGATGTATTTCTGAAGGCTTACATGTCGTGTGGTGTTAAGGTAATGTACTCCCACTCCTTCAGATGTAATTAGGCGTTAATCTCAGGGAGAAGGTGTCTCGAATCCATTCATTTCAACGCGTGCTATTTCTTCCTCTCCACTTAAATTGTGGCGCAAGACTAATTTCTCAAACGGCCTAATCCCTTTAAGAATCGCGTTTGCGATATCATGCTCTCTTGTGGAATTGGGATTTGGAGAAATATGTTGGACTACATTTTCATGCCAAAAAGACTGGTGTAAATGGGACTTGCTACAACTGGGAATAAAAATGCTACATGAATTTTTGAGCTCATCCAGAGGAGTTATTTGAGATCTCAATTATGCGCCTTTTAAGGATTAACGTTGTCAGAGATGTTTCTCCTAAAATACACAAGAGAGACAAACAAAACAAAGGTTGCGCTAATAGCATTTATATGGATAGATCATCATGTCTTAGTAGAATCTGATAAGAAATGATTGCTTTCATTCTGAAACCTCTGACTTTCGATGAGATTGAATTGAGATATTAAATCGTGATTTTTCTTTCTTGGAGGTACATGCTCAAATTTGAATATATTTTACCATTCAGATTGCCATGATACATTCATACATTATTTATGAAATATATAGACCCAATGTGTATATATTTTCTCAACGGAATAGCATGGTTAACATAGATTTTGCATAGTTACACTCTTAAAAAATAAAGGGGCTTCAAAAGGTTCTTCACAGCAATGTACATGTACTTACTATATGCTTAGGGTTAGGATTAGGGTTTGGCTTGGGGTTACTTGCATGCAGTTATGCATAATTTGTTGTTATTATAATAGTAAGTACATGTAACGTGTAACAAGGACACCGTAAAATAAAGTGTTACAAAACGTTTTAATTTGCTCTCCTCTAGTTGCTGCTTCATTTGCAAACCTAAAACTTTATAAATAAATAAATATTTGGAAATTTGACATTTTTACTACAAAGATCAAATTAATATGGGATTATGTTTTCAAGAAAATACAATTTCTGCTTTTTACTTTAAAATTTCATGTTTTAATTAATTGTTAAAAAATGATCAATTTTTTAAGTGTAATATATATGAAGTAAAAAAAAAAAGAGAGAGAGAAAGCATTAAAGCGTTAGAAAGAATAAATGGTCTAACGATAATGCTTTTTAATACTACTTTTGAAAGAGTTCAATTCTTGCCGTAAAAGCCTGATGTGTTAGAGTGTGACGGTGGGCTTTGATTACTTGAACAGAACCTGGCATCTTTTTCTGCAATGTCTTTTTTTTTTTTTTTTTTTTTTTTTTCATAATCCCACCCCTGTAGCACCCTATAGTCTAAACCTATCATGAACTAGTTTTCGAAACAGCCCATTTGTTGTTGTCATTATTGTCTTAAAGTGTCAAGGGAGCTGGTTGATCATTATCAGAGAAATGCAGTAGCCTACTCTGTGTTGTGTCTTCAGCGTTCAGATCCGCAAACCGAATGCAACAAAGATGCGCTTATGTTTTTGTTGCCTTTAAAAAATATATGATGTATTTCTGAAGGCTTACATGTCGTGTGGTGTTAAGGTAATGTACTCCCACTCCTTCAGATGTAATTAGGCGTTAATCTCAGGGAGAAGGTGTCTCGAATCCATTCATTTCAACGCGTGCTATTTCTTCCTCTCCACTTAAATTGTGGCGCAAGACTAATTTCTCAAACGGCCTAATCCCTTTAAGAATCGCGTTTGCGATATCATGCTCTCTTGTGGAATTGGGATTTGGAGAAATATGTTGGACTACATTTTCATGCCAAAAAGACTGGTGTAAATGGGACTTGCTACAACTGGGAATAAAAATGCTACATGAATTTTTGAGCTCATCCAGAGGAGTTATTTGAGATCTCAATTATGCGCCTTTTAAGGATTAACGTTGTCAGAGATGTTTCTCCTAAAATACACAAGAGAGACAAACAAAACAAAGGTTGCGCTAATAGCATTTATATGGATAGATCATCATGTCTTAGTAGAATCTGATAAGAAATGATTGCTTTCATTCTGAAACCTCTGACTTTCGATGAGATTGAATTGAGATATTAAATCGTGATTTTTCTTTCTTGGAGGTACATGCTCAAATTTGAATATATTTTACCATTCAGATTGCCATGATACATTCATACATTATTTATGAAATATATAGACCCAATGTGTATATATTTTCTCAACGGAATAGCATGGTTAACATAGATTTTGCATAGTTACACTCTTAAAAAATAAAGGGGCTTCAAAAGGTTCTTCACAGCAATGCCATAGAACAGGGCTGTCCAAACTCGGTCCTGGAGGGCCGGTGTCCTGCAGAGTTTAGCTCCAACTCTAATTAAACACACCTGAACCAGCTAATCAAGCTCTTACTAGGCATATAGAAACTTCCAGTCGGGTGTGTTGAGGCAAGTTGGAGCTAAACTCTGCAGGACACCGGCCTTCCAGGACCGAGTTTGGACAGCCCTGCCCTAGAAGAACCATTTTTGGTTCCACAAAGAACCATTCAGTCAAAGGTTCTTTAAAGAACCATCTCTTTCTTACCTTTTTATAATCTGAAGAACCTTCTTTTGCCACAAAGAACCTTTTGTGAAACAAACAGATGTTAAAGGTTATGTATCGAACCATTTAGACAAAAAGGTTCTTCTATGGCATCGTGAAGCACCTTTATTTTTAAGAGTGTACCTTAAAATGACTGGAAATCGACACATAGCCGTACAAATAGCCTTAAAAATTAAGACATTGTACACAGGTCTAGAAGGAGCTTAAATCCTATTTTCTTCAGTGATGTGTTAGAGTGTGACGGTGGGCTTTGATTACTTGAACAGAACCTGGCATCTTTTTCTGCAGATTTGAAAATGGACTTTTTAAAGGAACAAATTCATCTACAAGAGCAGCTGAAAGCAGCAGCAGTCCTCATGGAAATTAGCACAGTCACTTGGGGGAAAATCTTTAGTGACTCAGAGACAGAGACACCTTGGAGGGCTAATAGAGTTTTTGAGTTTTAGTTTATGATGTGAGTCTGCCAAAACTCCAGTGAAAATTTTTCACATTAGTGTAGAGTAGGTTTTAGCATATGTGATTGGTTGGTGATGAATACAACATGCTACAGTACAGGATGTTAGTGTGTGTTTCTGCAAGTGTAAACGTGTTTTTTACACTATTTATTTACGCTTATTCTTCTCTAGGAGAAGGGTTTAGTCACCTGCATCACCCTACACCCTGAAATAATGTTGCCCTGATGCCATCAACTGACTCAGTGTCTCTGAAGATTCTCTTGCTTTCAATGGCTCTTTTAGTTTCTTAAGGAAAACCACTTGCAAAAACAACAACAAAAAGTCTAAAAGAGGCCACATCTAGTTTGGGCAATTAAGAGATATATGGCAAGCTAAAAGCTAGACGTGCTGAAGGAAGGAGGAGCTGATAAAGAGCTAAAAAGCAATAGGGGAGGAAAGAATTTTTCTGTTTTTCCCCTCAAGTACAGAATGTTTTCTGAGTCCTGCGCCACCTGGTGGATTGCAAAAAAGAGTGAAAACAGTCCTCTGATATGTCAGGCGGTGTAAGTTACGCACTCGGTCTGTATTTGTACCTTGTTCACAATGTAGGTTAAGACTGAGCCGTTCTTCATAGCGTCTGCTTCGTCCTCCAATTACAAACATCACATAGATCACGTTTAACCTCTGAAGCCTCCGTTTGAAGCAATAACAATGACTCATACTTTTCTAATTTCTTGTCGTGCTTCAGAGAACGCAGAGCGGACTGGAAGGCAGGACGCAAAAAGGTTCTTCTATGGCATCGTGAAGCACCTTTATTTTTAAGAGTGTACCTTAAAATGACTGGAAATCGACACATAGCCATACAAATAGCCTTAAAAATTAAGACATTGTACACAGGTCTAGAAGGAGCTTAAATCATATTTTCTTCAGTGGTTTATCAATGAGAGTCTTCATTTTGTCAAAGTGAGAACTGTCCACCTGTGCAAGGTAAGACAAAGTAGGCCTAACTCTGAAGCAAGCCTTATTAAAACGGCATATGTGAGCTTTTAAAGCTTCAAAACATGCTTTTATCCATCCACCAGTTCAAATCTCGTCCCACTGCCCGTCTGTAAATGTACCAAATCTCTTTATTTTTCATTACTGTTTAAGGCAGCTTTATAGCTTACTGCTGGATAAAGTGAAGAGTTTGGTTTGCCCAAACGTTTCTTAAATCACATGTCCATTAGGCCTGTGGAGGGGTGTGGTTATGTGTTGCCTATTTTTGACTCTCTCCCTCCATCCATCAGAGGGAGCAAATGGAGTGTAATCCATGATAACATGGATGCAGGGGCTTTTGGCCTGGATGAAAGCAATTCCACCCAGTCCAGAAATCAGCCCCTCTAAAACCTGATTTTACTGAGATGGTTTCCAAGTTTGACCAATTCTAAAAACCCAAGAGGTAGATAAACACGTATTTCCAGAAATTTTTAATAACATATCAATTTACATGGGATTTTGGGAGAGGATTTGCAGTAGTATATTTTGGTGGGTGGGTTATAAAATCCTTGCGAAAATGCATTCATGGAAAATCTTTGGCGGATCATTTTCCGTGCGTCAAAGTTTTATGCAAAGTTTAAGACTGCAAAAACGATCAGTCCAATGTTGATGCAGATTACTGTATAAGGGTATCACTTTCGTAAGACGCATGATCAAAGTTTAGATGTGAAACAGAGGGCATGCATTCTCTGTTGCCAGGTAACTCCCATATCTCTGTTGGAACAAGTTGGAATACCAGCTCTCTGGTAATACAGTACAGTAGTTAATTTCATTTCCAACCTTATGAAGAACTTCAATATTAGACATGCTTACTGAGAAGTGTCAAAGCACTTAGCTTGTTTGTGATCATGTTAGAGAACTAGAAAAGGTTTGTTTTTGGACTAGTTTCTGTAAGTGGATTAACAATTAGTGCACAACCCTGAAATAGTGTAAACAAACATCATCTATAAGTATGAGGCCATTTTTTTTTTTACTCTAGTGATGTTAGTGATCTGAACTTTGTGCGTTGGGTTAAAATGAATGTATTGTTCTTCCACTTAATTGCAGCTGGAGGTCCAGATGGCATCAACATATGTATTTTGTTCTGCCAGCATTCAGATTGCATATGGACCCAGCCACCCATCAACACTTATTTGTGCTGGATTTGACTCTGACTCCCTTAAACCGTTCTGCTAATGTTTACACAAACAGATCAGCCAGAGTCAGCATCATTTCTGTAAAGCTGCACTCTTTTGGCATGTTTGCTGCTATGGCGAGAACCTATAGTCATCATGGGAAGAGTGGTGCTGATCATCAACTATGAAGGATATCAGTACAAATAAGGCATAATTAGCCCAACTGGAGACACAGTGTAATGCTAATAGAGATTGTCATAGGGACCCATATATGTATTTATATGGAGTTCAGTGACTCTATCTGAAGGTTTTATAGTTACGGCAGTAGATGGCGACAAGTGTCTGTCATTGAGTGAATCATTTGAATAATTTACTCAACCAATTCATTAAACATCTCAGGGGGAAAAAAATTATTGATTCACTGATTTGTGTATATCTGTGTATATCTTCATCACCAAGCTATTGACAATGGATCTCAAAGTACGCCTTGCTTTCGATATTGTGACTGCATTATTGCTCAAACTTCTTGGAAATGTAGATATTTCTAATGTGATGTTTACAAATTGATAATGGGTTTGAACATCTTGAAAGTATGAAAAGTGCATAGCTAAAATCACTTTGGTCTCTGCCTGAACTCAAAAGAGAGGTAGATAGTTTATCTGTATGCAGAAACAGAAATAAAGTCATGTACATAAACCAAGGCTAAAGTGAGCTAGAAAAGGTAACCTCGTCTTGATATTCCCGGCAAATCATGGTCAAGCCAGGGAGAAACAAAATGGTGATTATCCAAAAGAGCAAACACAAATCATTGTCAGATCTGTGTTATGTTTCATAAGCAGTATGTTTGTTCTGTATAGCTGATGATAAGCCACCTTGTCTGCTTAAGCATTCAATTATTTTATTAGTCCCTGCAGAGAAATTTGTCTCGGCAAAACAAGGTTTCTGTTACAAATACTTTGTTATTCAATAAATTAACTGATAAAGGTGTCAGGGAAAATGTATACATATTTACTTTCTTTACTTGTACGTTCCCAGTGGCATCAGTTTTTTTTACAAAGGATGTGATCAGAACCAGACACAATTTTCATAACCTGTCAGGAAACCCTGTTTTGAATTTGGGCATTTAGTTTTACTGATAAACTGCTACACATACTGAGATCCCATGCTGAAGTATAGATTTAATTTCAGTTAATATTACATACTTTTTCCCCCTAGACTTTTTGATGCACTAAATATTATGATCACTATGCAAGGGGCCATTTCTTAAAACATAGTCAGCTAAAATAAAATAAAGAAATAAATTAATAAACCATTTATTTGTTTAAATGTAATTTTATTATTTTATTTAGTTTTATTTTGCAAGCACTGTTTTCTTTGAACATCACCACAGACCCCTTGTAGCTCATTGGGAGTTCCTGGACCCCTAACATCAGCATCATTAGTACTTTAATATCTTTATTTATTTATTTTTTTACAATAAGCAGTATTTAAAGTAAAAATAATCATTGTGGACCTCATACACTTATTATATGCTGTTTGGAAAGAGTGAGCTTTGACTTTGTCATAAATTAATGAATTCAGATCGGTTAAACCCAGCAGACTGCACAGTGAGCCGTCTTGAGCTCGAAAGGTCCTTCAGGAAGTCCTCGTGAATGAGACAGCGCAGTGTATGTTGGAGCAGCGTTTCCGATGTGAGCACATGAGTGGAAAATGAGCTTTAACTAAGCTTGTAAACATGACCATCTCCTCCATGGCTTTTAATCAGCTTTGTGACTGTCCCACTCCAGAGAATTATACGAGAGATCTTTGCAGCATAAGTAATGCTCACATACAGATACAGATACTGTACATCAGTAAGTGCATCTGCAGCGCTGTTTTGCATTCATATCTCTCTACAACATAAATTATTTTACACACAACATTGCATGATAGGTGATTGTTTAATGGCTATTATATCATTATATAAAATGGAAACATCCCTTGCCTGTGTCGTGTGCATACACTCTTAAAAATAAAGGTGCTTCAAAAGGTTCTTCAAGAGATTCCATAGAAGAACCATTTTTGGTTCCACAAAGAACCATTCAATCAAAGGTTATTTAAAGAACCATCTCTTTCTTAACTTTTTATAATCTGAAGAACCTTTTTTCGCCCCAAAGAACCTTTTGTGAAACAGAAAGGTTCTTCAGATGTTAAAGGTTCTTTATGGAACCATTTAGACAAAAATGTTCTTCTATGGCATCGTGAAGCACCTTTATTTTTAAGAGTGTACGCTGACCCAACCATGTTTTAATGTAAATCCACATTGCCTTAAATTCATGATGCAGAGCACTATTTACATAATAACTTATGCACACAGATTCCCGGTGTAAATTATGCTTATGGAATGCTATAATTATGTTGTAATGCTGCTGTAGTAATGTGTGCACATGCTTGCTATCTCTCTATGATTTATTTGATGAGTTCTGCTAGAACATTCAGTTTTAACATCATTTACAAATGAACTAAGCTTGTGCATGTACAGAATATCTGTATTCCGAGCTCAAATATTTGTTCAACAGCTAAAATAGAACCTTTTATTTTTTTCCTCCCACACTTACCTGTGACTTTCACTGTCATGTTGCTGGAACTTGAGACATTTCCACTCTTGATTCATGAGCGGTTATCATTGCAAGTACCAAATCATGTTGTTTTCATTTCTCCAACAGTTATTCCATTATCGTCTCTCTATGTGAGTTCATGGACACCCAGGTCTAATGCTTTTTGATTTGTTAATTTTTCACAGTAAGCAATGTTTTGAAATTTGTCTAAGCCCACTTGTAATAAAGTATGCTTGGCAGAAAATATGTAAGGGGAGGGAGCCCCTCTTTAAAATGATGTCAAATACTTGTGAATTACATCAGAATGAATAAATAAGAGGGTCAAACATGTTCTCTTTAGACTGTGTGAGCGAATGCCAAGAAGAGAAAACACTCAATCTAAGATTAAGAGAGAGTGCCGAGTCCAAACAGCTTCGGGCACTTTCTTTCTGTTCTCTGCTTCTCTCTCCTCGCTGGTGCCTGCCAATTTTGCTCACACACTTTACATTCTTATCATATTAAAAATTCATTTCATCTTGAGTAATGGGGCAAGCTCTGGCTTTTTCTTGTGAATTTTCCTGAGCGCACATTTCAGGTAGTTTCTCCTTAAAGGGATAGTTCACCCAAAAATAAAAATTAAAACCCTCATATTGTTCCAAACCTGCATGACTCAGTTTCTTCTGTGGAACACAAAAGAAGATATTTTGAAAAGTGACTTTCTGTGTCCATACAGAGAAAGTCAGCGGGGTTCACTGTTGTTTTGGACCCCATTGACTTTTATTGTATGGGCGAAAACAGTTCTTCAGAATATCCTCTTTTGTGTTCCACAGAAGAAAGAAACTCCTACAGGTTTGGAACGATGCGAGTAAATGATGTCAGTTTTATGGTTAAACTGCAGTAGTGACCTTTGAGGATTTCAAGAATTACACTGAAGTGAGTTCTGATATTTACTAATGCTAATATTTACTAATTTGTGATAACTTCCACTTACCAATTAATCAATACAATCACACTACTAATAATGTAAAAAGAGTTATGAAACAACATTCTAAGACTGAAAAAAAGCTAACGTTGGCCTGTAAAAATTAAGAGTTTGAACCCTGACCTCTCGCAGTGTTTCAGTGTTGGTTTACTGAGCGTGTCAAATAAGGAAATTGCTCTGCTGGCACCTCTTTCGTTTTCTTCCCAATTAATGCGTTTGCTTTTTATTAACTTCCTTTGGACTACTTTACCGCAGCCCCAGCAGAAAAAAAGAAACACAGCGCTGCTGGGACTGTGAGGTCACCGAGGAGAGTAAGTAAGAAGGTAGTTAAAAAGAAAATTCTCACCGTGTTTCTGCTGCATGGAATGGGGCATGCTGGGAGATGAGGGACTACTCAGCGGTCGTGAGGAACCCCCAGATTCACCACGTCTCAAACTCTGGAGCAGGAAGTTGGGACACCTCTGGACAGTCCAAAAATTGCCAATGGGAGGCAGAAGTCTCTGTTTTTAACAGTCACAGAACTCAAATGTCGGTGATGCCTCGGGGGAAGCGGAGGACATCCGGAGTTCAATGAGAGGGAAGAAAGCGGAGCAGACTGTGACAGCTCTACAGCGGAACAAGAGGATCGGTGGCAACGGCACTCGGATTGGCAGGAAAGCTGGCACACGGCAGAGGGGCTCAGAGCTGAGCGTACGTGCTGGCAGATGTTGAAGATGCCTGGCTGGATTGGGGATGGCTAAGTAGGTGCTGATTCCCGCCGTCTCTTCCGTCTTACAGGCAGTCGGCGGCCCCCAGAATATCTTGGTGAGCCGGAGCTGTCCCTGGTTGGATGCGTTTGCGAGTGAGTGTGTGGAGGAGGATCGGCGTAGCAGTGATCTGAAGCGAGTTGACTGAGCGTGCTCAGAGTTACAGAAGAGGTCCACAGGGCATCGGTGGCACTCTAAGCTGATAGGCCAACAGTGATCTAGCGTACATTGTTTGGTGTATGCTTACTTGGTCCACTTTCCTTGAATGCTTAAATTAAGGGGCGTGCTCCATTTCTTTTTTGGTGTGGAGGGGGGAACCCTACAGATTAAGTTATACTAGTAATCCCAGTCTCTCCTTTGCTTTCTCTCTCTCGCTCTCCGAGGTGAAATCTGAAATCTCATTGAGTCACATGAACTTTAGACCTTGCGATATTCCCATTAACATGGAACATCTCTTGGGCTCCGAGCCATCTGTCAGATTTCAGTCTTTCATAAACAGCTGTGACACATTGTTGTATAAACTGAGCTTTTATACAACAAACATTTCAGTGTCCTCTAGCATTAATCTACCTAAACTCATCTCAATCCACAGAGCTGGATATTGCTCTTTATAACTCGTCTAGCAATGGAAGCTGATATTACTCCAGATGTCACATTTCTTCACTCCTGCGATTCATGACAAGCATCTTGACTGCATTGGATTGAAAACTGGACAATACTGTACAACACTTTAAAGCGGATCACTCGAAAATGAAATTGTCATAATTTTCTCACCCTCATATCTTCGAAAGCAGTGGGAGAATTCTTTCTTCTGTAGAACACAAAAATAGTTATTTAAAACAAAGTTCATGCTGCTCTTTTCCATTAAATGAATGTGAATGGTAACCAAAGCTTTCCAGGCAAGATTTTCTGTCAATAATGACTAATATCCAATTGTATGCCTTTAGAAGATTTGGAATATAGAGGAGAAGTCATATGGACCGCATTTATGGTACCTTTTTGGTTATTTTCGGAGATTGAAATCCATTGGTCCCCATCCATTTTCAGTAATTTTATGGAAGAAAGCAGCTCTAAATTTCTCCTTCTGTGTTCCATGCAAGAAAAAAAAGTAATATGTGTTTGGAATGACATGAAGGTGAGTAAATAATGACAGGAGTTACATTTTTGGGTGAAATATCACTTTAGTGTCACCTGTCTCCCCGGGCGCCGCAGCAATATGGCTGCCCACTGCTCCGGGTGTGTGTTCACGGTGTGTGTGCAGTTGGATGGGTTAAATGCAGAGCACAAATTCCGAGTATGGGTCACCATACTTGGCCACACGTCACTTCACTTTCCAACATCTTAGACCTTTGAGGATTTCAAGAATTACACTGAAGTGAGTTCTGATATTTACTAATGCTAATATTTACTAATTTGTGATAACTTCCACTTACCAATTAATCAATACAATCACACTACTAATAATGTAAAAAGAGTTATGAAACAACATTCTAAGACTGAAAAAAAGCTAACGTTGGCCTGTAAAAATTAAGAGTTTGAACCCTGACCTCTCGCAGTGTTTCAGTGTTGGTTTACTGAGCGTGTCAAATAAGGAAATTGCTCTGCTGGCACCTCTTTCGTTTTCTTCCCAATTAATGCGTTTGCTTTTTATTAACTTCCTTTGGACTACTTTACCGCAGCCCCAGCAGAAAAAAAGAAACACAGCGCTGCTGGGACTGTGAGGTCACCGAGGAGAGTAAGTAAGAAGGTAGTTAAAAAGAAAATTCTCACCGTGTTTCTGCTGCATGGAATGGGGCATGCTGGGAGATGAGGGACTACTCAGCGGTCGTGAGGAACCCCCAGATTCACCACGTCTCAAACTCTGGAGCAGGAAGTTGGGACACCTCTGGACAGTCCAAAAATTGCCAATGGGAGGCAGAAGTCTCTGTTTTTAACAGTCACAGAACTCAAATGTCGGTGATGCCTCGGGGGAAGCGGAGGACATCCGGAGTTCAATGAGAGGGAAGAAAGCGGAGCAGACTGTGACAGCTCTACAGCGGAACAAGAGGATCGGTGGCAACGGCACTCGGATTGGCAGGAAAGCTGGCACACGGCAGAGGGGCTCAGAGCTGAGCGTACGTGCTGGCAGATGTTGAAGATGCCTGGCTGGATTGGGGATGGCTAAGTAGGTGCTGATTCCCGCCGTCTCTTCCGTCTTACAGGCAGTCGGCGGCCCCCAGAATATCTTGGTGAGCCGGAGCTGTCCCTGGTTGGATGCGTTTGCGAGTGAGTGTGTGGAGGAGGATCGGCGTAGCAGTGATCTGAAGCGAGTTGACTGAGCGTGCTCAGAGTTACAGAAGAGGTCCACAGGGCATCGGTGGCACTCTAAGCTGATAGGCCAACAGTGATCTAGCGTACATTGTTTGGTGTATGCTTACTTGGTCCACTTTCCTTGAATGCTTAAATTAAGGGGCGTGCTCCATTTCTTTTTTGGTGTGGAGGGGGGAACCCTACAGATTAAGTTATACTAGTAATCCCAGTCTCTCCTTTGCTTTCTCTCTCTCGCTCTCCGAGGTGAAATCTGAAATCTCATTGAGTCACATGAACTTTAGACCTTGCGATATTCCCATTAACATGGAACATCTCTTGGGCTCCGAGCCATCTGTCAGATTTCAGTCTTTCATAAACAGCTGTGACACATTGTTGTATAAACTGAGCTTTTATACAACAAACATTTCAGTGTCCTCTAGCATTAATCTACCTAAACTCATCTCAATCCACAGAGCTGGATATTGCTCTTTATAACTCGTCTAGCAATGGAAGCTGATATTACTCCAGATGTCACATTTCTTCACTCCTGCGATTCATGACAAGCATCTTGACTGCATTAGATTGAAAACTGGACAATACTGTACAACACTTTAAAGCGGATCACTCGAAAATGAAATCGTGTCATAATTTTCTCACCCTCATATCTTCGAAAGCAGTGGGAGAATTCTTTCTTCTGTAGAACACAAAAATAGTTATTTAAAACAAAGTTCATGCTGCTCTTTTCCATTAAATGAATGTGAATGGTGACCAAAGCTTTCCAGGCAAGATTTTCTGTCAATAATGACTAATATCCAATTGTATGCCTTTAGAAGATTTGGAATATAGAGGAGAAGTCATATGGACCGCATTTATGGTACTTTTTGGTTATTTTCGGAGATTGAAATCCATTGGTCCCCATCCATTTTCAGTAATTTTATGGAAGAAAGCAGCTCTAAATTTCTCCTTCTGTGTTCCATGCAAGAAAAAAAAGTAATATGTGTTTGGAATGACATGAAGGTGAGTAAATAATGACAGGAGTTACATTTTTGGGTGAAATATCACTTTAGTGTCACCTGTCTCCCCGGGCGCCGCAGCAATATGGCTGCCCACTGCTCCGGGTGTGTGTTCACGGTGTGTGTGCAGTTGGATGGGTTAAATGCAGAGCACAAATTCCGAGTATGGGTCACCATACTTGGCCACACGTCACTTCACTTTCCAACATCTTAAAGACACTAACCTTTAAGAACTGTGAAACAAAAGGCCATTGTTCTTAGCCAGGGGTCTGTAACCTGCCGGGGCTCCCTGAAGGTGCTCTTGGGCAGAGGTCTATAAATATTTACAAGACAAGACAATTATTAGCTAATTTATTTTCTTTCTGATGCTTAGGCATTGCATAATGTAGCAATGCAACATTCTTAGTTAAAGTTAAATCTACATATTTTCTATATCTTTAAAAAATTTAATCTATTTTCTATATCTAATTAAACTTATCTACCCTTTATGTATTTAGTAGATGCTTTTGTCAAACGTACATTGCATTCAAGTTGTTTGTTCGATCGGTTCATACATGGGAACTGAACCTATGATCTGCTGTTTGAGCTTCAGGAAAATGTCTAGTAAGACAAAAAAAGCATCTTCATACTGCTTTAATTTGTCTGCTTGATATTGAGAAGAAGATAAATTGCATTGTGCTTGCATGTGATGTCACACATTTACATTATGAGCTTACAAAAACGACAAGACGTGTTGTCTCGGACTTTGTGTCCAGACGCGTTTAGTGCCTTACAGAAAGTGCTGTCCTGCAGTCAGTGAGATGTTCTCTATGGCTGCATGCTAGCAGAGACAATCATACTTTTAACATTTGAGGTTGAGAGTTCAGAGATGTTTCCAGATGTGCTTAAGCTATCAGAAAACATGGCTTGTATCAGAATGTGTTCTGACAGTTGTCTGTATCTCTTACGCACCTGATGTTCTGGATATTATTGATGTCTTGATGTTCAATGATCACTTTGTATTTTGTATAAATGTGTGCCATTTCTTTTCTTTTTCAGAATAATGAATTTCTCTAGACATCACTTTTCTGATGAATGTGTGTGTATTTATGCCTTGTGTTAATAATTCTTGAATATCTGACCTGTTTCTTTAGATTTACTCTCTTGACTGAATGTTACATCAAATAATTATATATGTATATGAACATGTTGTGTATGTGGGTGTTCTGGAGTTGTTAGGCGTAAAAATATGTCAGTCTGTGAGCCTTTGAAGTTAGTGTTTAAAAGACAAATGACATAAAAAGGAAATTGCCACAGATACTTGCAATAGATTTTCAGAGAGTTCTAAATGTCTGTGTTGCTATCTAGAGCAAAACAGTCCGGTTTTGGAAACACTAATAATAATAATAAAAAAATCCTATTCATTTGATCCCTATAGAAATAGTATTTTATTGATAACATATAAACCTTTCAAGACAGACCATCTCTGAGGTTATTAAGTGGCATTATATGCTTTTAAAATTTGTGTTTATATGGTGAAATTCACTGTAAAATACTACATTTCCCACAATCCTGCAGTAGCGGAATTCTTGCTGCTATCATGGAAGCAGGAACTGCTGCAATAAAGCTCCCATTACTTCCATAAAACAGATTTGAACATTTTAATTATTTCTACATTCTCATACATTCCATAATTTTTTAGCCAATAGTTTTATATTGTTTCATCATTTCTGATTTCATTTGGTCATTTGTTGTGATTTATTGACTCTCAATTTGCTTTTAATTGCATGTTGTAATGTTATGATTAAAATCAAGTCTTGAATGGCAATGGAATTGGAAAAGTACTTCCAGAACAAAGGTCGCTGGAAAAGTGGACAGTCACAATTGCGCTATTTTAAAAGTCATTGTTGATTTGGGCTGTGAAAGTGTGCAGAAAAGTATTTTCTTCAGCACAATTGTAATGAGGGAGATGGTGATCAAAGACAACAGTAGTCAATTTGATCTGCTCCTGATAAAGTTGTTTGCTTGTATGTATCCCTCTATTTGCCCAGGCATGGCTGAGTGCCTTTTGTGGTTCTCTCAATTCCGAGGTGTCACATTTTACGTAAAATACATACGAATTATCATGAGATCACGTTGCATTATAAACACCATCTTTTAAATATTTTATCTCCTTATATAGATGTTGTGTGTGCACACTGCAAGTCTAGAGACACTAATTAGTGCTGTCATAAACACTCCCACAAGCCTGGGTGTTCACTTCACATCACACAGGGCGAGTGGGCGGCGCTCCTCCCTCTGAATCTCGGGTCTCAGACAGAAGGTTTGGCAGACTGTTACCAATGACCTTTATCAAATCATACAGTAATGTGCTTGTACTTTCAATAAAGGGACAGAAACCTCTCAGACATCATTAAAAATCTTCAGTTGTGTTTAGAAGATGAATGAAAGTCTTTTTTTGTGACGATGTGAGGCTGAGAAATATATGACAGAATTTTTCTTTTAAGAAGAAACCAATGTTAGTCTTTAAAGTAGGCTAATAGTTTACTCAGAAATGAAAATTCATAATTTATTCAACCTCATGGTCTTCTAAGCTACAGGTATATGACTTTCTTTCTTCCCTTCGGTTTATTGAACCTAGCACTTATCAGAGTCTGTTTCATAGTTAATACAGATCGTGTTGCAGTTTTTGCATGAAGCTGATGGTATGAACACCAATAAAGATTGTGGTGCAACCTCTCCAGGATACATTTTAAATATTATATAGTGCATACAAAGATTAAAAAAAGTTGTTTTTTTTTTTAAATAAAATGTACTAAAGTTGTTATAATGTTATTTTTTAATAAGAATACGACTAAAAATGCTCAGAAACTTCTCAGTAACACACATCCTGCTCATGGAACCCCATCAATGACATTTTGCTGTTGAGAAAATTGAATCGGACAGTGAAACAAATGACCTTATCTCATCACCAGAAGGCCATTTGCTCTGACCACAGTCTCTATCCTACAAAATTGAAAGGCTTCACTTGGTTTACGTGCTGTCTTGTTTTCCTCGCAATATCCAGGACCAGCTCTTCACAGATTTGCGTGGTAAAAATCACTCAGGTGAGCATAATATAAATGGAGTAATGTGCTGAAAGAAGGTAAGGAGAGACAAACTGTCAGACACACTGTCTCATCAGCTCAGTGTCTCACTCTGCCTGCTACATTTGCCACCTCTTTTTACGTCAGTGAAACCACATTCAGCTTTTCATTGCTACAAGCATGTCAAATGCAGTTATTCAGGGGTTTCTCAAACTTTTTTGGCCATTTTCTCCTTCCAACTCTTTTATAGGCCACACTAACGGAGCAAAACTTACAGTTACACTCATTTTCAAAGCAGACTTCATACATTACTTTCAATTCTTTTCAGTTTTATAGTACTTTCTTATTCTTTTTAAACACCTCATCGACTGATGTACAGTACAGAGCCAACCCTTTTCAGGATTTCAGTCTTTATAGTCAACTAAACTATGTATAATATACAGTATATAAAGTGAAAATGTGTGCTTTTCTTACGTAGTGAACTGCGTATCCTTTATGACTCATAAGCTTAATAAAATGAAAATGCAATAATTACTGAGATAGTGTCTCCAAAGCAAACACCAGTTCTTCTGTTCTGTGCTTAGAATCAAAAGCCACGGCCGCAGGCTTGTGTCTGCTTCTGCTATCCTGATGAATATTTACATGCTTAAACACTCAAATTAGAATTCATTATCTTGTGTAATCTTGGGTTTAGATCTACATGTGCAGTTGTTTGATTAGTTGCTTGAGGATATGGGTTTTGTGCTTGGTTTGTGGGCCTTCTACCTTTTCTCACACTTGCCTTTTGATGCTAATGTCTGGCAAACGATAGGCCTGTTGTGTTTGAATTAGCATCTCTATTAGAATTGAAAAGATGTTTTTTTTGTGGTTGTTTTGAAGTTGTGTGATCCAACTTCGCAGCAGTTTGCTGAAGATATGCACATCATCTTGTGGAAACATGCTTTCGTACCGGACATATTACGATGAATAATTTAAGAACAACACTGGATTTAGTTGAATGAGCACCTGCACATTAACCGGTTTAATGCAGAAGCTTCGCTGTATAGCTGTGCGTGGATTTTTACATTATTAAAGAGAAAATACAGCACGGTCGTTTTTGTCATTCTTGACATTTGCTAAAACCATCTTTGCTGTTTGACAGCATTAAAAATGCATGAGAGGCCTACAAATCCACTCTAAGAATGTTCTTTTTTCTCGAGGACTGAAATCTTTGTGTTTGTAAAGGTAAAGTAGGCTTATTCTGTTTCTGTTACGGTCAGCCTGCTGCGAAGCAGGTCACTGTCACGTTGACATTCTAAAACATGTTCTCTCTTTCCTCCACAGCTGCTTGAGGTTTATCTCGTGCAACAGAGGAAGTGGTGCGGGAAGAAGAGCGCGTCGGCCCTAACGTTTTGTGTGTACAACAGGATATCCGACGCTGAAAGCGTTAGCCTCGTGTCGAGAGGTGATATAAAAGATAGATTGTCGCTTATATTCTTAAGAAGTGCAAAAACTGTGTTTTTTGTCTTTCAGCACATCTGCTGTCTCGCCATATCGCTCCACGTTTTGGAGTGCAGATGTCTCATTTCAGCTCGTCACAAGTAATACGGCTCAAAAAAGTAAAACGTTGCCTATCTGGGTCCCGTCCCTTATCATACTTGTAGATGTTCTGTGTACTTAAACTGTTGGATTTACTCATAGGCGAAAACATTAATTGCCAGTTGACTGACAGCTGGAAAACTCAGGATTTCATGCTGGGGCAACTGTAATTGTTTTCAGATTTGTTTTAGAGTGTCTTTTTGATCAAATGTGTGAGAGAGCGAGTGAGAGAGAAGGAAAGAAGAAGGAGAGGGAGCCAGACACTACTCATGGGGCCCATTAGGAAATTGCCAGTAAGCAAAGTTGCAAATAAGCTGTCACACAGTACAAATGAGATTACCTTTCCAATGTGCCCTGGAACCTGCACACCGGGGGATGCAGAACCAGTCACGGCAAAACAAGGCACAATCGTCTGATTTATCTCAGCGCTTGATCTCCTGGTGGTGTTCTTTCTGCCTCTGTTTTTCATGCATGGTGTGCAAAACAGTTTACAAAGCGCTTGCAGCACAAGTTAATCAGTTGTAGACAACCTCTGAAGTGAGTCGACAGTGTTTCAAGTCAGGGATTTCACTTATAGTCATCAGCGCTGAATTTATACGCATACAGAGAGACTTAAATAATTTAAGAACAACACTGGATTTAGTTGAATGAGCACCTGCACATTAACCGGTTTAATGCAGAAGCTTCGCTGTATAGCTGTGCGTGGATTTTTACATTATTAAAGAGAAAATACAGCACGGTCGTTTTTGTCATTCTTGACATTTGCTAAAACCATCTTTGCTGTTTGACAGCATTAAAAATGCATGAGAGGCCTACAAATCCACTCTAAGAATGTTCTTTTTTCTCGAGGACTGAAATCTTTGTGTTTGTAAAGGTAAAGTAGGCTTATTCTGTTTCTGTTACGGTCAGCCTGCTGCGAAGCAGGTCACTGTCACATTGACATTCTAAAACATGTTCTCTCTTTCCTCCACAGCTGCTTGAGGTTTATCTCGTGCAACAGAGGAAGTGGTGCGGGAAGAAGAGCGCGTCGGCCCTAACGTTTTGTGTGTACAACAGGATATCCGACGCTGAAAGCGTTAGCCTCGTGTCGAGAGGTGATATAAAAGATAGATTGTCGCTTATATTCTTAAGAAGTGCAAAAACTGTGTTTTTTGTCTTTCAGCACATCTGCTGTCTCGCCATATCGCTCCACGTTTTGGAGTGCAGATGTCTCATTTCAGCTCGTCACAAGTAATACGGCTCAAAAAAGTAAAACGTTGCCTATCTGGGTCCCGTCCCTTATCATACTTGTAGATGTTCTGTGTACTTAAACTGTTGGATTTACTCATAGGCGAAAACATTAATTGCCAGTTGACTGACAGCTGGAAAACTCAGGATTTCATGCTGGGGCAACTGTAATTGTTTTCAGATTTGTTTTAGAGTGTCTTTTTGATCAAATGTGTGAGAGAGCGAGTGAGAGAGAAGGAAAGAAGAAGGAGAGGGAGCCAGACACTACTCATGGGGCCCATTAGGAAATTGCCAGTAAGCAAAGTTGCAAATAAGCTGTCACACAGTACAAATGAGATTACCTTTCCAATGTGCCCTGGAACCTGCACACCGGGGGATGCAGAACCAGTCACGGCAAAACAAGGCACAATCGTCTGATTTATCTCAGCGCTTGATCTCCTGGTGGTGTTCTTTCTGCCTCTGTTTTTCATGCATGGTGTGCAAAACAGTTTACAAAGCGCTTGCAGCACAAGTTAATCAGTTGTAGACAACCTCTGAAGTGAGTCGACAGTGTTTCAAGTCAGGGATTTCACTTATAGTCATCAGCGCTGAATTTATACGCATACAGAGAGACTTAGTTGCATATTTCTGTCTAAACCGTTTACATTTACTGCTCCTGCTTTTCACCTCTTGATCAGTTTGTTGATGAATTGATGATTTATTTTCATCTGTTGAGGAGATCTGCAAGTGTCTCTTGCACTGTGCCCCAGGGCTGGGATTTTATTGAAATGAACAGATTTAATCTGCTATTTATTTTTATTTTTTGAAAGGTCACTTTAAAACCTTTTTACCGTGCCTTTGTTGTTTATTTTCTGCTATTTTTAAATGCCTTTTATCTGTATAGAATTTATTGTATTTAACCTTAAAATATGAAAATCCATATTAAAAATGTGAATTATCTGATGAACTATGATAATCTAAACTAATATTAAAACATAAACGATTTACTGTATATACATTTTTGCTGCATGCAAATGTGTAAAAAAGTGCAAAAAATGTTAATACAGTAAATAATTTATGTTTTAATATTAGTTTAGATTATCATAGATCATAGTATATGATGTATTCTTTAAAAATCCTACAATGTGATTTTCTGGATTTTTTTTTCTCATTTTGTCTCTCATAGTTGAGGTATACCTATGATGAAAATTACAGGCCTCTCTCATCTTTTTAAGTGGGAGAACTTGCACAATTGGTGGCTGACTAAATACTTTTTTTCCCCACTGTACTCTCTTTCTCTATATATTTAGTTATAAAGTTAAAAATTAAGTTACAAATAAAACAAAGATTATTGAGGTATGCATTGCAAGAAAATACTAATTCAGCCTTTTTACTTCAAAATTTCATATTTAATGTATTTGCCATTGCTTAATCATAATTGATTGTAAAATGTACTAGCCATTTTAACAGTGAACACTGTTTCTACACCTATTTTTTCAATGTACAAGTATATATTAAGGTAATAGTAAGTCTTAACAGACCCTTTTAATAATGCATATAAATGTATTCATTTATTAGTTTAGCAGGCACTATTTATATTTTAGTGACTTGAATGAGAATAATGAGAGTAATGCAAGCAGAAGTAATTCAATGCATGGAGTTGTTCTTACATTAATATGACCTTGAACTTGATCACCGCAAGTTTGCTAATTCATGTCATAATTTTCACTTGGATGCAAAAATTTGTCTGTCTGTCAAATACTGTGAAGTTGAACTCCATACCATGAAGTGTGAATATGTATGAGTCAATATGATGAAGAGAAAGATAAGAGCCTTTAACTGTGCTTCCACTTTCTATATGCAAGAAATTTCAGGCCACAAGTGTCTTTGCCTGACAATATCTCTCTTTCTAAAACACAAGGCTCATTCCAATTGTGATGACTTATGATGTTCTTATTGGTAACGATGAGACACCAATCATACCAAAACAGCCAAAATAGAAACTATGCCGATTTCATTGAATTCCCTGAATTTACAGTATGTGGGGTATATTTTGCGGTGAGACTTCACTTTCTTGACTCTAACTTTTATTGTGGTACAACGCAAGTCTATTTTCATTTTACCGAAACAGCATTTCTGTAGACAACCAGGAGACCCTCATTAAAATCACGCCAAATGTATGATTCTGTCACACCCACAAAACCCCTCTATAGTTGCACTGAACCCATTCTATGGCTTGATCTTGTTTATCTTTTGTAGGACCCAAAATTACTACATTTAAACTATTCTGGCGAAAGTGTGAATGAACCATGCTATTCAGATGACGATGAGGTTTATCTCAAACTGTTACCTTTAGAGTGTGCGGACACCACTGTCACCATCATTCAAAGCAATTGTGGTACATTCTCTAGCACACAGAAATAAAAATGCAGAACCAGAGCACTGCTATGATATTTGCATTGACAGCTGAACATGCAAACTTTCAGATTTGAATGCAAACTGCAGTGTGTGGTTGAGTGTTGGCGGGTGCTGAAGGGCAGGCCGCGTCTGAGAGAGTCAAGCGCCCTGTCGAGTGAAGTGTGAAAGGAGATTAGACTAAACAGATCATAGTCTTATCGGTGAGATATATTACTGAATTACTGTTACGTATACATGTCTGGATTACTATTATTCTGGTTGATGAGTAAGCATGCTGCTCTCCCTTAGAAATGCGTTGACAATTTTAAAGAATCGAAATGAAATTTTAATGAGATTTTAATGAGACTTGTCTTATTATCCAAATGATATTTCTGAAATTCATCTCTGAATACATTCCACCAATATTGCTGAGGAAGAAATATAGAGTTCATTAAACACACATTTGCCCATTGGGGCATGTTGTCACAATGGGAACCTGCCATTAAACAACCAAGTATAGGTTTCCAGAGCAAGTTAAAAAGTTGAAATAAAACACGTAAAACTGGTAAAAAGTTACACAGAAACACATTCATTTGTTGTTTTTTTGCCAGCAAATATTGTAATTAATAAATAGTAAAAATGTCATTTTAATACACATGAGTCAACTTATTGACCAATCAAAAATCTCCCTTTTTATATTGTTGACCCCAGCCTTCAAGGAACTGTTCACCCCAACATAAAAATTTACTTCATCCAAAATGTAGTTTGGCATGTCACTTGCTCACCAATGGATCCTCTGCAGTGTATGGGTGCCGTCAGAATGAGAACCTAAACAGCTGGTGGAAAAAAATAAATCCATATCCTCTCTCACACATCAAAATCCACCAACATATTTGTTTAGAACTGTTTTGTACTATTTTTGTTTGTAAACAGTGTTTGATCAGTGCATATTTCTATCCTGAATCAGACAAAATGATATTTTCACTGGAGAATGCAATATTATGGATAGAGGACTCACAGTTTAGCTTAAAAGCACCAATGTGAGATTAAAAATGATTGATTTGTTTATTACAAATATGCAAGCATGCTTTTATCAGCTGTTTGAACTCTCTTTCTGACAGCACCCATTCACGTTACTGTTGTTCAGATGAAGAAACAAACTCATCTACATGGATGACCTTAGGGCAGGGGTGGCGAACGTCGGTCCTGGAGAGCCACAGCCCTGCAGAGTTTTGCTTCAACCCTAATCAAACACACCTGAACAAGCTAATCAAGGTCTGAAGGGTTACTAGGAAGCTACAGGCAGGTGAGTTTTAATCAGGGTTGGAGCTGTACTCTGCAGGGCTGCGGCTCTCCAGGACCGGAGTTCGCCACCACTGCCTTAGGGTGAGTACATTTGAGCACATTTTTATTTTTGGGTGAATTAGGCTATTCTTTTAATATACGTCAGTTCAGTGTTTACCTAAAATAATAGATATGAAAATACTGAAACTTTAGTTTGCTGCGTAGACTTACTCTGCATCAAGAATTATTCTAATTTAGGGATATTGTGTTTAACAAATATATCAAACCACTGTGACATTTTTAAAAAAATATATATTTGGACTTCTTATAGCTACTAAATGTAGTTCTTGTGACAACTCCCCTGTGCAACATCTAGCCTGGCTTTCTCTTACTAAATATACGTCTATAACAACTCAGTGCTTACACTAACATAATTCAGTAAAACACCATTTGCATTCTCCCTTCTATTGTTTTTACAGTAAATTGGTCCACATAATGTCCTACTGGTGGAATGAATCAAATAAAGAATTTAATTGTATTATTTGAAACATTTATTGCTTAAATTTAAAGATTGCAGCAGACACAAAGAGGAAAGTGTCCAGGCCTTAATAAACAGTCATGCAACATATGATGAATAATCCCAGTTATTACACTGTTTGCACAATAAGGCAAATACAGCTTTGAGGAAGAGATATTGCCTGAGTGCTGGCTGAGACTGCCATACATGGGCAAATTTGAGTGACTGTGTGTGTGTGTGTGTGTGTGTGTGTGCTGCCGGCTGGAATTTCGCCCTCTGACGTCACTGCCTGTTACTCTCCCAGATTTGGGAAAAAGAAGTTTCACTTTAAGTGGGGATTTGAAACTCTGTGATTCTTAGAAAGCGAGGTAAGAGAACTATTAAAGCTTTCGAGGGGCGGCTCCACGCGCGGAAACGCCGATCGCAGGCCTGGGATAACGCAGCGTTGTTTCTGCTCTGGAGCTCTACAGCTTGAACTATATTTGACAGTATGTTCTTCTGTGAGAGATTCGTGCCGTGCCATTGAAATGGAGGGCGTGGGGTTGCTAGAAAGAAGGGGGGCGAACTTTGTTTCGTGCATTTACCCCGCAGTAGAAACATTTGAGCGAACATATAGAAGGTGTCGGCGCACTTTGAATACGATTAGTAGATACTTGTTGCATATGAACTTCTGAAACTGGTCGTGTTGTTATTCCGAGGCATTCTTGTACTGTTGTGTTTCTTTTGAAGAATGCGGAAGTACATAGGCTGGAGGATTGTTGTGCCTAGAGACGTGGCTTCTGCTTACAAGAGCAACAGATATGAAATATTAGTGCTGGCCGTTTGTTTTGTTTGCGATGTTGAATTCAAATATCAGTGTGATACTAAACTGCGGTATAAGTTGTACAGCAATTCATTGTGTGTAGCCTACTTGTTTACCGGTTAATACAGAGAATGCATAATGTTACATTGACTTGTGAGCTTTTCTATTGAAAGGCAGATACATTTATGTAGCTCTGGGAGATAAATGTTTTTCCTCATGCAGATGCAATTTACAGAGTATTCAATGTATACATTTATAATTGAAACAACAGCTGATTACTTAAAATATTTATTTATTTAAAATGTCTGATAGTGTTAACAATAAAGAGCAGATACACTTGTGAAAAATGTATACTTTTTACATTATATACACATGTTTAAATCTATAATAAAGTACAGGTGATTTGTAAATGATAATGCATTTCAAACACATCTGCATAAGTATTGTATAAACTATCTATATATAT
>NW_015505310.1:2010111-2011429 GCF_001515645.1 Sinocyclocheilus grahami | reverse complement strand
CTCTGTATTGACAGTTTTTAGACAATCTTGTGGCTCAAAGTTGAATATGAAATTTATTTTGAGTTGTGAGCTTTATAATTGCCTATTGAAATCAGACATCAGCTAACTAACTCTACAGTGATAATATGGTTTGTTTTGTCAGCGTGGCTCTATCATTCCTGCGTTTACTATTGAAATTAAATGCATTTTTGATTTTTTTTTTTTGTAATGATTATCTTTTGGTAAAGCATGAATCCAATGCTGTAATCTAAGCATTTAGTCAATATAGAAGTCTGTTCTCTATTGTGTGTGCAGCTAATAGTAAGAACACAATTCATCTCTCCTGAAAGACATTTTGTTGTCAGAAAAGCAAATATCTCCATTTCAAGTCAGCCAAAATGTCTAGAATACAGACATTGTTCATCTTAGAAGTAGCTAAGTGCTAAAATATTTATCTGTTTCCTTACAAAGACGACATTCAGAATTCTACTTTGATATGAATCTCTAATCAATAACATCAAGGCCTCCCAGCCATCAAACTGAATATCTTTGCCACCCCCCACCCCCAGCCTTCCAAAAAAGTTTGAACTCCAAACTACATCTCACCCAACAGCAGGAATTAAAAAAGAGGACATGTTGACAGGCTAGTGATGCTGAAAGTTAAAAGATGAATCCTTCCTTTGAGCCTAGTCTTCCATGCTCACTCATTTGACTGTCGTTTTGCCATTAGCGCAGCATTTCTATGCATATTGACTCTGTGCCGTATTACTGTAGGTTACTGTTGGATCAAAAAGTGTTGTGCCTCTTTTCTGTTGCTATGGAGACTCTGTGATCAGGTGCTATCTGGAACAAGAGTGACAACTGAAAGTTATAAATACACAAAGAAAACAATTATAGTGAACATATAATATGGATTAATGCAACAGTTAATACATGAACAATTCGGTCCACCAGTTGATTCAAGACCACCTACACTCCAATGCAATAATGCTGACAATGATTTTTCATGTATGTTTAATCTAATAATTTAGCAAATATTTTTAATAGCTAATATTTACAAAAAGCACCACTCTGCATTTATGATCAAAAAGACATTTAGAATGTTACAAAAGAGTTCTATTTAAAATAAATGCTGTTTATTTGAAATTTCTATTCATCAAATAAAGTATCACAGTTTTCAAATAAATATTAAGCAACGTTGATAATGAAAGATGTTCTTGAGCACCAAATCAGCGTATTAGAATTATTTCTGAGGAATGTGACGCTGAAGACTTTATGTATTTACTTTAAGCAATGGCTGCTGAAAATTCATGTTGGTTTATGTCACTTTTTTTTTTTT